>NW_026652285.1:52999296-53051504 GCF_009828535.3 Hylobates moloch | reverse complement strand
ATATATATATATATATATATATATATGAGAGAGAGTCTCGCTCTGTTGCCCAGGCTGGAGTGCAGTGGTGTGATCACTGCAACCTCTGCCTCCCAGGTTCAAGTGATTCTCCTGCCTCTGCCTCCCAGGTTCAAGTGATTCTCCTGCCTCAGCCTCCCAAGTTAGCTGGGATTACAGGTGCGTGCCACCATCCCCAGCTAATTTTTATTTTAGTAGAGGCTGGGTTTCTTCATGTTGTCCAGTCTGGTCTTAAACTCCTGACCTCAAATGATCTGCCCACCTCTGCCTCCCAAAGTGCTGGGATTATAGGCATGAGCCACCGCGCCCAAAATATTAACAGTTTGCTGGCCAAAAATATTATGGTTCTGAGGCTGATAACCCTTGATGCAGCAAAAGTTGGGTCTGATTTGGAGGAGCGGGAAGATCTTTAAGTCAGTCTTCTCCAGTGGTGGACCAGGCCAAAAATTCTACAGTTAAAGAGAATATTTGGGATTGCACTCTAATGTCTTCACAAGCCTATATTTAAAATAACATTTCCAGTAGGAATAAATTCAAGCAGATATTGCTTTTAATGTGATAGCTAGCCGAGAATAGAAAATATGATACCCAAAATATAAGGGGAAGGGTTAAGGGAAAGGCCCAGGCAGGCTCAGGTGGGAGGCTGTCGTGGGTCCATTGAGGAGCAAAGGAGCAAGTGAGAGAGAAATGGGAGAAAATGGTCTAATTCATGATTTCACTCAGGGCTGACCTGAAGCCCCACAACAAAAACAACAAGCACCACCAAACAAAACAAAACAAAAAAACCTGTCTATGAGGTTTCCAGACAGCTAAAGCTACATTTAGCCAAATGCTGTGAAGCAGGGCATGATGTTTTGGAAGCTAGCAGATTTGAGTTTGAATCACAGTGCTGCCATTTTCTATACTGTTTGACGTTAGGGATTTTACTTAAGCTCCCTGGGCTCTACTCTTCTCATCTCTGAATGTACAGGAACAAGGCTAACTGAATCAGATTATTGTACAGATTCATGTGATATGTGGAGCCCCTGGCCCATAACAGAGGCACAGCAAGACAGTTGAATTCTAGAGCAACTGACTAAGGCCCCTGCAAAAAAAGCATATCAGCGGCCTTAAATTCTCTGTGAAATCAGAGTAGGTATAGATAAGTAAACACAGAAACTGAACTTGTGCTTGGGCAAGTGTCAGATATAAAAACACAAAAACATCATGTGGTTTCTATCAATGACTTTTCTCAAAGGTACTTGAGACATGAGAATAGCATTGCAAATAGCCTCAGTAGAAAAGACCACATGATCCCCAAAGTTGAATCTCTACTTAATGGTTTGTAAATTAAGTTGGTCAAATGGAGAAAAAATATTCTCAAAATAAAAGGCAACTTGAGTGGACTTTACACAGATATGCCTTAATCCAGCTCCATAACACAACTGTTAATCCTCAGCACATGGATTTCTCCAGTCATTGATCTGCATATTATTTAAAGGGGTGACTTTAATGCCAGAGGGGCATTACTAAATTTACTTTATACTCTAGGTATGAGACAACTTATTAAATAGGCTTAAAGTAAGTCGTTTTTCTTCCCTGTGTTTCATTTTACTTTATCGTAAGTAGAAGAGTAAAATTTCATGAAGATGTCATGAGGATTAATGAGAGGTGCCTTTTTGAGTGATGTAAAAGTTATATATCTTGTTTTGATCTGCTTTTTTGACATATCTCAATATAAGCATGAGACCATGGGCAAGTTTCTGATCTTTCTTGGCCTCATTGTTTTTATTTGTTCAGTAAAAGAGTTGACACTTAACAACTCCAAGGCTTTATGATCCCAAAGCCTGAAGCATCACCTGGGAGCTTGTTAGAAATGCTGCACCCAGACCTACAGAATAAAAATCTTTACCAAGATCCCAGGGCAAATCATATGCAATTTTAGGTTTGAGAAGACTGTAGTAAGCCTTGTTCCAGCTTCATAATTGTAGAAATCCATGACATGGTAAGAAAAGCTAGCAAATGAGAGGCCAAACATTGTTATAGAAAAGTTAAAACATATCCCACCCCCTCCACCCTGCCTCTCTCCAGGATTTCCTTGATATCTCTACCTGATAGTCTCCTTAGGACTGAGGATTCAATGGTAGCTGAGTCAACGGGGAAAGGCAAATAGAAAAATCGGTAAGTTGCTGCTCCTTTTACTCTTTTATAGTCAAAGCTACATGTGTCTTCATAAAATGTTCTGCTCAATGGGTCAAGCATTCAAATACTAAGAGAGGCAGCATAGTGTGGGGTTTCCTAGCACTGACCAAGGAGCTCAAGGTCCTGTGTGAGTTCTAGTTCTGCCATTGATGAGCTGTGTGGTTTGGAGTCATTACTTTATCCCCTGTATTTCACTCCCCTCATCTGAAAAGAGGGAATGATAAGGACCTCCCCACTCCATTTAAATAAATAACTAAATAATATTTGCAACATTCTCTGGCCAGAGTCTGACCCACAGTAAGCACTACATAAATCTTTGTCCAATAAAATCCACCAACATGTAAGAAATGCTTCCATTTTCCTATTTTGCCTCTAACAGAGAAATCAAGTTCAACCAACACTATCTTGTGGTAATATCTTTGATCAAGGCAAAAGAAGTTTATAATTGGCATTCTGACAATTTTGATTATGATTTTGCTATTAATTTTTCCCTTCAGATATACTAAATGTATGGGATAAATAAACAATAGAAATAGTTTAAATAACATATGTATGCTATATGTATACGTATTTAATAAGCATGACAAACTTATGAGATAGATATGATTGGCATCCCCACGTTACAGATGAGAAAAATGAAGCTTTAAGTGACTTACCTAAGGTCAGACGGCCATATGGAGAGTGGGGCTTTGAAATCAGGCAGACTGGCTTTAGAATCTGTGTTCTTAAATATTATACTAGAGCATAGTTTATACTATATACTAAAAGCTGTGCTATGCTCCCTTTCTCATAGGGCTTCATCCTTTCTGGTTTTATTTAATATTTATGCCAGCGTTATTTGTTTTAAATTTATCTCAGATAACACATCTCTTAGGGGCAGACTATTTCTCTGCTTTTTTCTGTGTAAAGTCAACCAAAGCAACTTGTGTAGTTAATCACTTACTAAATTCCTAGTAATAACAATGACATAATATATTACCAAATTCTAATAACATCACAGAAAATAAAACAACGTTGAAAACATTTCTTCCCTCTGATGTTCCCCTGAATGTGACTGAGGCATTTATGCTACAATTTTTACAAGATATTTTCATTAGGTTTGTACAAAATATTTGGAAATCCACTTGGATAAATTATCCCAAAAGCTAGTAAATGACCCTTTTATGCTTCTTTGACAAGATCAGAGGCAGTAGCCAATCTTTACTATCATAAAGAGAAAGGGAAAAACAACAAACTGAAGTTGAAACTGCACACAGGGCCTCTAAAGTTATATTAGAGATGTTTCCCATCTTGTTATTCTTACTCTGTCATAGGCAAACAGCTTAAAAACGAACAAGGGAGCATTCAGGCTTCTTGCAAACACAGGTGGGTACAGCCTTCATCAACACTGGCTGTAAATGGCAGACTGGGGAGAAGTAGGGAAGTGGATGTTCAGGGCATGTGAGAGACAGGGCACTCTAGACTGGCTGCCTAGATGCAACTGTGAGAACAGCCCAACTCCCCAGTGACACACACTATGCCTCCCCTGGCCCAAACACCCCAACTCCCAGTCCAGGTTGCCTTTTCTGTGATGCATCACCCCTCTGAACACACACAACACTTAGAATCTGAATTTCCACTTGGCCTAACCACAGATCAACGATCCTGTCCATTATCTCCTTCTGTGGGAGGCAATAGAATTTATTTAAAATGCAGCCTGGAGGCAAACTTTGCATGCTCAGGTTCTAAGCCCTGCCACTTGCTACCTGTGTGATGCTGACAAGCTTCCTACCTCTTTTAAAACCTCTGTTTTCCTATTCATAGAGGAGGGAAAATAATGGTTTCCCAATCCTGGGGTTATGGGGTTATTGCAAGGATCAATTCCAGCTGATGTGTGTGAAGTGCTAAGGGAAGTGCACTGGATAAATGTTAACTATTTTTGCAAAACCTCTTTTCTGCCTAATTAGGTTGTACATTTCTCCCCCTTGTACTCCTTGCTATCCTACGCAGCAGCACCGTCATAGCGGAGCAATTTGCATAAAGAAGGTGCTCAGAAATGTTAGAAAGACACATTGGCACATTTTTTTCAGCTCTTGTTCTCAGGTTCATGATTTGCAAATAAATATCAGAGATCTAAGGACCAGCTGCATTCCAATCACGTCAGAAGCTTTTAAGAAATACAGATTCCTCACTCCTGCTCCAGAGATTATATGACTGAATGGGTGACACAAAGGAGACACAGGAAAATACCCTGAAGCAAAATCAGCCAACAACCAAGCAAACTCCCCATGTTGTAGAACTCTGGGCCAAGCTACCCCTCTTGGCAGGGTCTTATCCTTTTGGGTTCTATATAACTTAAGTGCTGACTTCTGGTGTAACTCAGAGAAACAAAGGCTGTGAGGGCTGGGCATGAAGAAGGAGGTGGGATAATAGCGTGCGAGATCACAGAGAGGGCGGGGAGCAGGAAGAAGAAATCCACATCCCACCAGTGACACCTAAAGCACTTCTCATCCTGGAGGCCTTGCCAAGCCTGAAGCCTCTGTGGCAGCTTTCCTCTCAGTTGAAATTTGTCCTGGCAGCCACATTTGGTGAAGGGTAATGGCAAAGATACCATTAGATCTTAAAGGGTGTGACTGTGCCAGACAATAGCAAGGGCCCTGCCCCAGAAAAATCCTGACTGCATGCCAAATGCAAAACAGAAATTTTGGGCAAAGCTCCCAGGTATAACTGCCTCTGATGCTCTTCTCCAACTCTGGCTCTGGCTTCTGCTCTATCCCCATTCCCCATAGGCTAAAGGATCTTTGAACTGGCAAAATGAAACCAAGTACCGTTCTTTACCCCTCATCTGGGTGTAAAAATTTAAAACAAGGCCTCATACTCATGCCTGATAGATCCCTTTTCAATTCCCAATCCCTGACAAGCCTAGCTATTCCTTTGCAAGAGTGAACAACTAAGACAAAAAAAAAGTACAAGGCATATAAAAAAGATATGGTAGTTCAAAAGCAAGGGATCATCATGAGAATTCAGAGCAAATGTCTTCTTATAAAATAACAAATTTACTGCAAGGAAAACAGGAAAGTGCTTTAGAACATCTGTATTATGTGCTTACAATAGGAATCAAAAGGACCTGTTTCTATAAAACTATATCAAACATGGAGGTAAAAAACTTAAATAACAAGCTTAATAAAATTAATGAAGGCTTACTAACCAGTGACTTATCTTAAAAATTCAAATTTGTAACCAGAAATTCTCCCCAAACTCAGGGAAAGCAGATAAAAAGATTAAAATTGTTAAGCTAAGGGACACGGAAGGTTAATGTAGGGAATTCAATAAAGTTGCAAAGAGAGTCTAAGAGGAATAAAATAGAAAGACATGACTGAAGTAATGATTGTAAGAATAATAAAAGAAACTTTTTTTACCTGGAAAAGAACTATTTTCAAGATTGAAATATTTTGCCCAAAAAAAAAAAAAAGAATTTAATGAAAAAACAAAACCTAGACATAAGCCAACATTTTCTTTTCAATTTTTCCACTTAAAATATCCCTCAAGCATAAAATATGCCTTCATGAACACACAGACACATATAAACAACCACCACACACAAACACATCCAAACTCAGGCAGACATTTGGTTTCTCTGTAATACTTAATACAGAAGACAGTAAAGCAAAGGTTACTAGAAAGAGACTGCAACTCAAGAGATCTTAAGTTTTGTTTGTTTGCTTGTTTGTTTGTTTGTTTGTTTTTGAGTCTCACTCTGTTGCCCAGGCTAAAGTTCAGTAGTGCAATCTTGGCTCACTGCAACTGCCACCTCCTGGGTTCAAGCGATTCTCCTGCCTCAGCTTCCCAAGTAGCTGGGATTACAGGCACGTGCCACCATGCCTGGCTAATTTTTGTATTCTTAGCAGAGATGGGGTTTCACCATGTTGGCCAGGCTGGTCTTGAACTCCTGACCTCAGGTGATCTACCCGCTTCAGCCTCCCAAAGTGCTGGGATTACAGGCGTGAGCCACCATGCCTGGCCAAGTTTTTTTTTTTTTTTTTTTTTTTTTTTTTTCAAGAAGTCTTGAAACAGAAGGACACAAACATGCAACAGGTCAGGTAATATAAAACTGTGTATTGTTCATTTAACTCAAAGATGTATTCCAGCTGCCAATGGGTGAATTACATTAAGCCTATTTGATGAACAATTTCAAAGGGTTAAATCTAGTTAATATTCCCAGCTATTTTGAATTTTTATGAATACCAAGTTCACATGAGCCATGAGTTCAGTTCAGGATTCCCAAATTTATGCATCCTAATAATGATAATAATACTAACAAAAACATCTTAATTAAAATAGGCTAGGCATATTACATTCTGTTTGAAATGGGAAAGAAGCAATGTTTTCTTCCTACTCTCATACTCTACCCACCATTCTCAATACAATACTTCACCTCTGGGTACCAAAATGTGTGTGGGGATGTCTCCTCACCAATTACCATTTCCCCAGTGGACACCAACTGGATGTCCTGTAATTCAATTTAATTAGGAAACTATCTACCTGGAGATAGTGGTGGAACACACAGGCTAAGGGCTCAGTCCCCCAAGTCTGCCCCCATTCCAGATGCCAATCGCAAATACATCTGGTACATCTGACCAGACAGCTATAAATCTGGGATTTCTACAACCCCTTCCTTGAGTTTGATCAATTTGCTAGAGCAGCTCACAGAATTCAGGGAAATATTTTATGTTTACTGGTTTATGATAAAGGATACTATATAGGATACAGATGAACAACCAGATGGAAGAGATGTATAGGGAAGATATGAGCAGGGAACACGGAGCTTCCATGCCCTCTTGGGCTACACCACTGTCCTTGCACCTCCATGTGTTCAGCAATGCAGAAGCTCTCCAAACCCTGTCCTTTCGAATTCTTAAGGAGGCTTCATTACATAGGAGTGTTTGATTACATCACACCACTGGATTTTGGTGATCAATTCAGCCTTCAGGCCCTCTCTCCTCCCCGGAGGTCTGGAGGTGAGGTGGAAAGTTCCAACCCTGTAATCGCATGGTTGGTTCTCCCACTAAGCAGCCCCCAACCTGAGGATATCCAGGAGTCCACCAAGAATCACTTCATGAAAAAAAAAAATGCTCCTATCACTCAGGAAATTACAAAGATCTCAGGAGCTCTGTGTCAAGGGTCAAAGATCAAATATTAGAACAGATGAGGTGCAGAAAATCCCAAAATAATGGTACTTTGGCATTTGAGAAGACTGCAAAAGTTCTTTCTGACCTTCTCCCTCCCCCTTTCTCCTGAAGTGGGTGATAAAAACTCAAATTGTCCTCACCTTTTCTTCCTGGAAGCAGACCATAAAACTCTCTGACCTTCCTCCCTTGTCCCCTGAGGGCCCTCAAGAGACACAGACATGGCTTGCCTTATACCCAGAGGGAAAAAAATGTCACACAGGGATACCAAGAAGAAACCGAATACACAGGCCTTGCTAAGTTTACCCCCCAGTTTATTACCATTAGATCAGACCTTTTTGTCTGCCAGTCATACTTCTGCATAGCTATCCATAAAAATATAATTTTCCCGTTTCTTTGAGTGTTGATTTCTGAAGTTTCCTGTATCATGTAGAACTTATATTAAACACATTTGTATGCTTTTCTCTTTTTAATCTGGCTTTTGTTGTAGAGGTCTCAGTCATGAACCTTGTGATGGGTAGGAAAAAGATATTACTTCTCCTCTACAGAGCAAAAGATTCTCCTAGCACCCTTATCTACAAGGGTTTCAGGAACTCTGTCTAGGAAAAGGCGGGCAGAGACCAAATGTATATATCTTATTGTATCACAATATCACACATTCATTATACCAAATATTTACATAACCCTGATAGATTTATTCTATTTTCTACCTTTCATAAATAGCAAAATCATGTCTTAAGGAGTTAAATTACCTTCCAAAGAAACTGTTAATAAGTGACAGGGTCAGTATTCAATTACAAGTTTTCTTGTCTCCAAGGCACAGGCATTTCCTGCTATCCTATTTTACTTGCTCTTGGACCCACAAGTCTGTAAGTTGAGAATGGGGATGCCTGTAGTTCAGCTTGGGTTAGAAAAAGAGAACGCATGTGACTAGATGCTAATTCCTACAATAGGAATAAGACAGGCTGTGTACCAGAGGGTGTGTTAACTTTGTTTCTAGCTTCTGTAAACTCCATATTTAACATCTGTTCTACCTGCCTTGTTGTGCACAACCTAATAATATGCCTAAGTCACTTGGCTTAGCCTCCTGCCTCCCTTGCTACCTCCCCCTGTGCCCAGGAGGACTCTTCTTCCTGGGTACATTTAACTAAAACCCAACACATTTAGTCTGTACTTCCTACATTCTTACCTGGCTGTCACATTTTGATCCACTCTACACCTGCCCTAATCACCTTAGGGCCATGTACTTGACAAATAGGGACAACCCTTATGCCCAGAGTCTATTGAAATTATTCCAACTACCCAATCCTAAATTTGTTTACCCTGTATTACCTGTTCCTGCCTGCAGAAACCACAAGGAAAACTTGCCCAGTTTTCCCCCTCCACCCTGCCTTCTGACCAAGCCCAGTACTCCCCCAGGTAGCCCCCCTGCGGTGGCTACTTTTATGTGTCAACTTGACTGAGACATAAGATGCCCAGATATTTGGGCAAGCATTATTCTGGGTGTGTCTGTGAGAGTGTTCTTGGACGAGATTAACATTTGAATTTGTAAACTGAGTAAGGCCAATTTTCCTGCCTAATGTGGGTGGCCTTCATACAATCAGTTGAAAACCTGAATAGAACAGAAAGGTTAACCTTCTTGTGAGTAAGGGGGACTTCCTCCTGCCTGACTGCTTGAGCTGTAATGTGAGTCTTCTGCCTTTGGACTCAAACTGAAACATCTGCTCCTCTTGGGTCTTGAGCATGTTGCTTGCAGACAAACTTTCACCAGCACTTTTCCTGGTTCTCAGGCCTTTGGACTCATGCTGAAACTACACATCAGTTTGCCTTTCTGGGTCTCCAGCTTGCCAACTAGGGGTTTTGGGATTTCTTAGCCTCCATAATTGTGTGAGCCAGTTCCTTATCTCTCTCTTTCTCTCTCTCTCTCTCTCCCCCACTCTCTCTCTCTCTCTCACACACACACACACACACACACACAAATATGCTTATTGATTCTGTTTCCCTAAAGAACCCTGACTAATACCCCTACCCTACCTCCAGGATGTGGCAGGCCCCTTCCTTTTGGGAAGATAGTTTTAGTACTAAACTAACTTCTCGATAGTGGTTATTTCCTGATCTGTTGGCCTTGCTATACTTCAAATTATCTATCAATATGCTATATTTTAAAACAAAGGTTTTAGCAGCATGAGGTACCTACCATTTGTCTACATTAATCTTTTATAGTTAAAGTTTTATAAATTAGAAATCATATGCGACCCCCATCTGCTAACTCTAGCACACTTAGGACATTTAATCAGAAGTCGAGTATTCTTCTTTATGGCTTCACATTCACAACTGTATCTATGGATTGAATATTAATGAAGCTAATGCTGTGTATGGGCTCACTTTCCTAACTTACCTTGGCACAATCTGTATGTCAGAAGAACTAAAGCTAAAAAGCACTATATCAGCAGTAATTGTCCAAACGACTGAAAAATAATTTCATCAGTGAATGGTTCTGTGACTGGCTTCCCTCACCCAGGTGTATTAGTCAGGGTTCTCCAGAGGGACAGAACTAATAGGATATATGTACATATGAAAGGGAGTTTATTAGGAAGAATTGGCTTATATGATCACAAGGCGTAGTCCCACCATAGGCTGTCTGCAAGCTGGGGAAGAAAGAAGCCAGTAGTGGCTCAGTCCCAGACCAAAAGCCTCAAAAGCAGGGAAGCTGACAGTTCAGCCTTCAGTCTGTGGCTGAAGGCCCAAGAGCCCCTAGCAAAATACTGGCGTAAGTCCAAGAGTCCAAACACCAAAGAACCTGAAGTCTGAGGGCAGGAGGAACAGATGGAAGCATCCAGCATGAGAGAAAGATGAAAGCCAGAAGATGCAGCAAGTCAGCTTAGCCCACCTTCTTCCACTTGCTTTGTTCTAGCCCCGCTGGCAGCCCACTGAATGGTGCCAACCCACATTGAGGATGGGTCTTCCTCTCCCAGTCCACTGACTCAAATGTCAGTCTCTTCTGGCAACACCCTCACAGACACATACAGAAACAGTACTTCACCAGCTATCTAGGCATCCTTCAATCCAATCAAGTTGACACCTAATATTAACCAAAACATCAGGGAACAAAAACTAGAGGGAAAACTCATACGACCAAAACCAGAAAAGATAAGGATGCCACTCTACTGAATCAAATTGTTAGTCTTAGAAACCAGAACGGAAAAGGAAAGGACAGGGAGAATTTGTGCAACTGTGCTACTTTCTTGTCACACTGCATGAGTCTTGAGTCTCAAGTCTCATCAGCATCTGCCCGAGTGTTACAAAACACCCAGGAATAGAGACGTGCCTTGAAAAGCCAGGACTTGGAACAACTGATTCACTTTAAGCCTGCTCCAGCCTCTGAAAGCTCAAGGAAAGACCATTCACTTGACTAACTCAACATTGAGCTATTAGTTCGAATAACAGTTTTGTTATAGTTTTTGCTATTTTCAAACTCTAAGATTATAGACAAGTATCTTTTTATTGTATTTATAGTAGTATCCCATAAATTTAAGATTTTTTAATGAAAAGAAAGTATTAGAATATCAATACCATTGTACCAATTTAGTTTCAATCAGGAAAACAGAAAACACATCAGTTATTTTAACAAAAAGAAGTAACATAAGGAATTGAAGGAAGAAAAGAGCAAAAAAGGTGACATTGAAATACCTCAGAAGTTATTTCTGAGGATTGAAAACTGGCTCCTTTCTTCATGAATTCTGAGGCACTGGGCAAGCTACTTGGCCTCCTTAAGTGGTCTGATACACTCAGAGTTAGTTAAAGTGTGAGGTTGGAGGGCACAGCCGTCAAGACTTTCCCTTCTTCTAACATCACCTGCAAGTCTAGAGGGTTAGCAAAATCACTCTCAGCTTTATAATTCACTATAAGAATACACAGAACTCACTGAAAACTATCGTTCTTCAGTTTATGTTTATTATAGATCAACATCAACCAAAGGAAGAGATACACAGGGCAGGGTCTTAAGGGTTCCAATGGTGAAGCTTCCATTGTCCTCAGGACACATTAGCCTTTTGGCTCAATGTATGGCAATATGCACGCAGTGCTGACAATCAAGGAAGCTTGCCTATGCGTCAGCGTACAGTTTCTACTGAGGCTTCATTATGTAGGCATGATTTGTTGACTGATTGCCCATATAGCTAAACTGAGTATCTAGGTCAACTGACACCCTGTATTCCAAAGCCCCCACCCTAAATCACATTGTAGGTCTTTCTCGTGTGGCCAGCCCCCACCCTAAGGTTATCAGATGTGGCCGTCCTCATCTTAAGAGGCAGGCAGATCATCTGAGGTCAGGAGTTTGAGACCAGCCTGGGCAACATGGTGAAACCCTGTCTCTACTAAAAATACAGAAATTAGCTGGGCATGGTGATGGGTGCTGGTAATCCCAGTTACTCAGGAGGCCGAGGCAGGAGAATTACTTGAACCCTGGAGGTGGAGGTTGCAGTGAGCCGAGATCATGTCGCTGCACTCCAGCCTGGGTGACAGAGTGACAGAGTAAGACTCTGTCTCAAAAAAAAAAAAAAAAAAAATCTAGTGTGGTCAGCCCTAGCCTAAGCAAAGCATTTCAATCAAGTATGACAGAGATTACCTTCTAGAGCTGATGGCAAAGGCGATACATCTCTTTAACAAAACTAAACTCTCTACTACACATAATACCTCCTAGGTAGAGTGACAATATGTGTTGATTTGCCCAGAACGGTCCCAGTTTATTCTTTTTTTTTTTAATTTTTATACTTTAAGTTCTGGGGTACATGTGCAGAACATGCAGGTTTATTACATAGGTATACAACTGCCATGGTGGTTTGCTGCACCCATCAACCCATCATATACATTAGGTATTTCTCCTAATGCAATCCCTCCTCTAGCCCTCTGCCCCCAAACAGGCCCTGGTGTGTGATGTTTCCCTCCCTGTGTCCATGTGTTCTCATTGTTCAACTTCCACTTATGAGTGAGAACATGCTGTGTTTGGTTTTCTGTCCTTGTGTTAGTTTACTGAGAATGATGGTTTCCAGTTTCATCCATGTCCCTGCAAAGGACATGAGCTCATCCTTATTTATGGCTGCATAGTATTCCCTGGTGTATATGTGCCACATTTTCTTTATCCAGTCTATCACTGATGGGCATTTGGGTTGGTTCCAAGTCTTTGCTATTGTGAACAGTGCCGCAATAAACATACGTGTGCATGTGTCTTTATAGTAGAATGATTTATTATCCTCCCAGTTTATTCTTGATGCCCTGGAATAATAGCCTTTAAAATGTCATGCTTCTTTTGGCTCTCAAAACTGCCTCAATTTGGTTAATAAACCACGAAGTCATTTGACTTATTGGCATGAGTAATATTAGAAATATTTACTATCTAGTATAGCCTAAACATTGGTCAAATTGCATGGGTACTTGCAGCAAACAAGTGGTGGGGCAATAACTATTACACACGGGTGAATTGTATGCTCTGCTCATAAGGTTGTTGTATTAAATGAACATGTACCTATAAATCTTAAAAAAGGTCACCAGCAAATCTCTTTTAGAGTGAATAACATTTAATGCCTACCAAGCATCTATTCCCCACTTCCGTATTTATAACAAAATCTTAATTTTTTATTCCATGACCCTTCTACATCCAGGACTTTTTACCTAGGTTAACCTGCTCCCATCTCTACATCAATGGATGAATCTTGAGAAGTATAAGCTAGTGCTTCTCAAATTTTAGAATCACCAGGGGAGACCTTGAAACATCCTGATATTCAGGCTCCATGCCCAGAGAGTCTGACTTTCCTGGCCAGGGAAAGGTCCAAGTATTAGTACTTCAAGAGATACCACCCCACCCCAGTTAAAATGGCTTTTATCCAAAAGTCAGGCAATAACAAATGCTGGTAAGGATGTGGAGAAAGGGAAACCCTCATACACTGTTTGTGGGATGTAAATTAGTACAGCCACTATGGAGAACAGAAGATTCCTCAAAAAACTAAAAATAGAAATACCATATAATCCAACAATCCCACTATATCCAAAAGAAAGGATATCAGTATATCAAAGAGATATATGCACTTCTGTGTTTCTTGCAGCACTATTCACAATAGCCAAGATACAAAATCAACCTAAATGTCCATCAACTAATGAATGGATGATGGACATGCAGGATATATACATGATGGAATATTATTCAACCATAAAAAGAATGAAATCTTGTCATTTTCAAAAACTTGGGTGGACCTGGAGACCATTACATTAAGTCAAATAAGCCAGGCACAGAAAGACAAATCAGTTACATGTTCTCACTCACATGTGGGAGCTGGAGAAAAAAAATTTTAAGTTATAGAGATCAAGAGTACAACGATGGTTACCAGAGGCTGGGAAAGGTGGCAGGGATTGGGGGCATAGAGTAGCAATGGTTAAGGGGTACAAAAATGCGATTAGATAGAATGAATAAGATCTAGGCTGGGCACGGTGGCTCACACCTGTAATCCCAGCACTTTGGGAGGCTGAGGTGGGCGGATCACCTGAGCTCAGGAGTTCAAGACCAGCCCAGGGAACATGGCAAAACCCTGTCTTTACTAAAAATACGAAAATCAGCTGGGCATGTTGGTGCATGCCTGTAATCCCAGCTACTTGGGAGGCTGAGGAAGGAGAATCACTTGAACCCAGGAGGCGGAGATTGCAGTGAGCGGAGATCATGCCACTGGACTCCAGCCTGGGTGACTGAGAGAGACTCTGTCTCAAAAAAAAAAAAAATGTATATATATATATAGTTTTCAGCAGCACAATAGAGTGATGTACTTAAAAATAACTTATTCTCAAAAGAAGACATTTATGCAGCCAAAAAACACATGAAAAAAAAGCTCATCATCACTGGTCATCAGAGAAATGCAAATCAAAAACAATGAGATATCATCTCACACCAGTTAGAATGGCGATCATTAAAAAGTCAGGCGGCCGGTCGCGGTGGCTCACGCTTGTAATCCCAGCACTTTGGGAAGCCGAGGCGGGCGGATCACGAGGTCAGGAGATCGAGACCACGGTGAAACCCCGTCTCTACTAAAAATACAAAAAAATTAGCCGGGCGTAGTGGCGGGCGCCTGTAGTCCCAGCTACTCGGAGAGGCTGAGGCAGGAGAATGGCGTGAACCTGGGAGGCGGAGCTTGCAGTGAGCCGAGAGCGCGCCACTGCACTCCAGCCTGGGCGACAGAGCGAGACTCCGTCTCAAAAAAAAAAAAAACAAAAAAACAAAAAAAAAAGTCAGGAAACAACAGATGCTGGAGAGGATATGGAGAAATAGAAACATTTTTACACTGTTGGCAGGAGTGTAAATTAGTTCAACCATTGTGGAAGATAGTGTGGCAATTCCTCAAGGATCTAGAACTAGAAATACCATTTGACCCAGCAATCCCATTACTGGGTATATACCCAAAGGATTATAAATCATTCTACTATAAAGACACATGCACACATATGTTTATTGCAGCACTATTCACAATAGGAAAGACTTGGAAGCAACGCAAATGTCCATCAATGATAGACTGGATAAAGAAAATGTGGCACATATACACTAGGGAATACTATGAAGCCAAAAATAAGGATGAGTTCATGTCCTTTGCAGGGACATGGATGAAGCTGGAAACCATCATTCTCAGTAAACTAACGCAAGGACAGAAAACCAAACACAGCATGTTCTCACTCATAAGCGGGAGCTGAACAATGAGAACATATGGACACAGGGAGGGGAACATCACACACCGGGCCTGTGGGGGGGGAGCGGAGCTAGGGGAGGGATTGCATTAGGAGAAATACCTAATGTATATGATGGGTTGATGGGTGCAGCAAACCACCGTGGCACACGTATACCTACGTAACAAACCTGCACATTCTGCAGATGTACCCCAGAACTTAAAGTATAATAAAAAAAAACTTATTGTATATTTTAAAATAACTGAAAGAGTAGAATTGGAATGTTTCTAACACACAGAAACAATATACATTTAAGGTGATGTATACCCCAATTACACTAATTTGATCATTACACATTGTATGTCTGTATCAAAACATCACATGTACCCCACACATATGTAGAACTCTTTTGTACCCATAATAATTTAAAAAAACATTTTAAAGGCCTCCCTTGTGATTCTAATAAGCAGTGAGTGCTGAAAACCAGCAATCTATCCCAATCAGAGTATTCCCATACTCCTCGATGGGAATTGTATGGGAATGGGCTTGCAGCACACCTGCAAGTCAAGGAGATAGAGATGTGACAGAGTTTCTCCTGCCACTTCCAGAAGAGTTTCCTGCAAACGTCTGTCTATCACGAGAAAAGAATTAGCAATATTGTAGCCTAATTGCTTCTGACAATCATCTTAAGGCCACACAGAAAATTACTCTCAGGATGAAGCTGATCATTTGGACATCACAGCAGAAAGGGAGAAGCTGGGTCCTTGAGGACATGGTTGAGCTCGTGTATCAGAATGACGCCCACAAGCCCCTCCTTTCCTTGACTGACAGTTACATGAGCCAAGATATTTCCTCACCGAGCTTGCTTTTCTGAGGTTTGCAGCTGAAAGCCTCCCAGCTCCTCACTATCTTGTGTTTTACTCTGTGTCATTGAATTACTCTCTAATTACTCCACTAATAATAAAGGAGGATTAATATCATGACTACAAAACACACTTCATTCTATTTGAAAATATGTTTTGCTTTCCATTTTAAAAAGATTTCATCCCACACCATAGGGTATACTATTCACAATCCCTAAGATAACCAGTATCTATCAATGAGTGAACAAACTCCACAAGCAGGTCCCTGCAAATTGGGAGAACTTCCACAAACCCTTTTGTGGGAGGACTGCTCGCGCTCCTTGGAGTCTCATTTCGGGTTGGCAGATAATCATTTTTCTAATGCTTCTTGAGTCCTCTCCAGCCCACTCTGCCCTTCACTGTAAATGCCTGCCTCTAGTGCTCATTCTCGCTCCAAAGGCTTCATGATTCACTTACCCTCTTTTCATTGCTCTTTGAGCCTTGTCCCCAGGGAACTCTGCCCTGGAATGGACAGAGCTTTCTTGCTCATCATCTTGAAATATCGTTGTGTATCAGTAGGCAGGCTCTACCTTCAGCAGGGGGGTGCTGACCTGATCTAGCTAAAAAATAAAAACGTGCTCCATGCACTTCACTTTTTTCTCCCTGAGAAAGCAGTGACATCTGCCAAGTATGCTGCTTGCATTGAAAATAGTTTCCTAATGAGTCTTTCCACTCAGCTTTGCCCATAGAGAAAGGGCACTAGGATTGGAGGCAGAGAGATGCCATAACACCCAACACTATTTACCCTTCTCTCCTTCAGGATTGCCACAGACCCTCAGAGTCTCCATCTGTAAATGGGAATAATTACACCTACATCTCAAGGTAATTGTAAAGATTACATAAAATAATGTTTATAGCATGATTTGGGGAATTGGCTGGCATTCAATATACATAAAAATTATGTGCATAGATAAAATAAAAATATTTTAGCCAACATGAAGGTCAATTTTGCTGCCACTGACAGACTCTTCTGAGACTGGTGACTCCTGTTAAGTAAGCAACACCATCCACACCAATTGGTTGTACCAGGGATGGCCTCTTGGCTCCACATGGGCAATTCATATTCTCTCTCCCAGGAATTAGGAGGCAGAATACAGAAGCCAATTCATTTAGTTGTAAGAAGCTGACCTAAAAGATCATAAAAATATGGACACTGAGGTCACTGTCACGGAAACAGAGGAGTGGGCAGGAAAGGCAACAGGTAGAGAGAGAAAAAGGCAAAGCAGAAGCAAAGAGAGGAACAAGAATGAACACTATTTGTAGAGAGAGGAGAGAGAGGCCCCACAAAATCCACCTCCATGGACCCGAATTTATGTCGTTCATGTATTTATATTTGAAGTCTCTTTGAGAGCATTTCTATTGCAACAAACAAACCTCAGGACAAAGATTGAGACAAAGTTTTAGTCACACACTCAAAAGGAAAGGGAGGGAGAGTAAGAAAGAGAGAGAGAGAGAGACTACATATCTACAGTCATACATAGATTCAACTCTCTAGCCCTCCAACTTTTCAAGACTGGTATCTCTTTGCCACCACAGACAGGCATATCACTATTGCCTTAGGGACTGTGAGAGAAGAAATCAAATTGGGTGGTGAAGGAAAGTGGACTATTTTGAGATTTCCCCCAAAGAGCAAAAATAGGAGCTATGGTAAGGACCCACAGGCATTGCAGTCTAAATGCATCACACATATTCTCCTCTGTACAATCACTGCTCTCCAAAGAACAAGCCTTGGGCTCAAAGCCTCAGCTTCTCACGCAGAGGCAGTCAAGTCTCAAGGGCTTGGGGGGAAATACATCAATCAAGCCATTCTTTGGTAAATGTGAGGAACATTAAGATGTTGGTGAGGCCTGTGGCCTGTTATTACCATCAACGGTAATATGTGCTTCTATAGAAGTTCTCAGATTAGGGGAATTTTATAAAAACAGCACCATATTATTATATATTATAATGAGGAAGGAAGTGTTTGGGAGAAGCAATTTTTAGAAAGTAGGATGACAGGGAGATTAAATATTTTCCTTATGGGGTGCCAAAAGGAACGAAATTTATCAGAAATTGGTAAAAGACGGATGAGAATGAAGTGATGTGAAGGTCTCACGCCATTTATTAACTGGGTAACCTTAAGCAAGTTCCTTTACTACTCTGTGTCTTGCTTTCCTCACATGTAAAATGGGGATAATAATAATAAAATCTTTACCTCATAGAGTTGTTTTAGCAATTAGGTGAGAATCGCACCTTGCCAGGCATCAAACACATCTCACTACATTCAGCTGTGTTTACTGTTTTTAGCTGGGCTTTCCCAGAAAACGACAATGAGACTAGGATTTATGTGCAAGTAATCTATTTGGGAGGTGATCTCAAGAAGCACCTGCAGGAACTGTGGAAGTGAGATCAAAATGTAAAGAAATTAACTTAGGGAGCACTCCAGAGCAGCTATCACTGCGGGCACTTGGTTCAGTCACACTAACAGGCCAACGAACTCTGCATCATGGCATTCAGACAATGCGAAGGAGACATATTCAAGGGACATTAAGAGTCATCTTGTCATCCCACAAATGTCACCATAGGGCATAGACCAACCTGTATTTGATCAACCTTGGCCAGTACTTTTGTTGGGAGACCTGAAATGCCTAAAATTATAGCTTTGGGTTTGAAAGTATGCCTGATAAAAATTCCAAGCAACCTAGTCATTTCAGTAAAGCATGTATGTACAATGGGAATGAAATCACTATATGGATTCCCCAAAGAAAATGAATATCCCTTAACTTTCTGAATGCATTCAAGCAAGGGCCTAGCCAATGCAATCTGAGGTTCCACATGGTTTTCACCCAGGCTTCAAGGGAAATAGGATCACCTTAACATTTACTGACTCATATTTCACCTTCATGTCCCCTCTCCAAGTCTGTTCTACTGTTCATCCTGTTATTTCTGGCTGCAGGATGAGGGTCTCACATCTGTTCCTGAATTCATCTGTCAGTTGACAACCCAAACCTATTAGAGCACCTCTATTCTTACACTGTGGCTCTTCACCACTGTACAAGAGTGGACATCCTTCCCAGGCTAAATGTCTCTGGATGCTCCCAAATGTCCCTTCCTCCAGGCTCCAGGGCAGCACTGTGTCCCCTAAACTCTCCATGCTGTGAAACTCTGTTGTGTTCTGGGGAGGATAAGGTGAGCACCCCTCTCTGCTTCATAGCACTCTCTACTGCCTGAGGCAGAAAAGTCTGGGTCCCTAAATCTCACCAAGCCCCTCTTTCTAAACAGCTCAGTGAGCTTTCTCTCCACAAACACCTTATCCATGGGGCTCAGACACAAGCCATTCAGGCACATAAATCCCTAATGGACCTACTACATCTTATACGACCCTGTATGATTCAGCCCCTGATTACCTCTCCAACAGCATCTCCTATCAGTCTTCCTCTCATGCACTCAGCTCCAGACACACTGGCGTTCTTGATGTTTTTGGAGAACTCAAGATGCTCTTCCCAGCTTCAGCACCTTTGTGCTGGTTACTCTCTCTGTCTGGAATGTTCTTCCCTGTGATCTGTGGAAAGCTGACCCCTTCTTTTTATTCAGAGCTCAGCTTAAATGTCTTTCTGATCATTGGTGTTAAATTGTCGGCTATCAGCTCAGCACCAAGCCACCATGCCCATCTAAGGATGAGAACTATGTTTCCCAGAGTCTCCTTTTCTGTATGCTTCTAGATTAGGGTTTGCCAAGGAGAGGAGTTCAAGCAAGATGTGGAAGGCAGAAGTCACTATTATTGGGAGGTCGTGAGTGTAAGACAAGGCCACTCTCATGGACACACTTCACGATCCAACTCAAAGAGCTAGTATTGTGCTACTTCTTGAATTTCGCTTTGAGTTCCAGCTTTTCCAGGTGCAAGTGCAGAGAGTTTCTCTGATTCTAGAGCTGAAGCTTTTCAGGCCTTCACTCTCTGACTCCTCCCACATTCACACCACCCCATATTACTGGAATACTTGAATTGCCTCTGTTTTTCTTCCTGGAACCAGGGTTGCTACACCACCTATCTGAAGTAGCTCCTTATTCTCAACCTTATCACCCTCTTTCAATTCTCTCCTTAGCACATCTCAGTGATAGTTTCTTTCTTCATTTACTTGTTTGCTTTCTATCTGCATTGCTGCCCTACCCCCACCACAGGAACACAATTGGGAACTTTGGCTATTTTGTACACTTCTGTTTTGTCCAGTATGTGGACCCAGAAAATCTAAGACAGGTGTCAGTTAATTTAGAAAGTTTATTTTGCCAAGGTTGAGAATGCGCCTGTGACACAGCCTCAGGAGGTCCTGATGACATGTGCCCGAGGTGGTCCAGGCACAGCTTGGTTTTATACATTTTAGGGAGTCATGAAAACATCAATCAATATTTGTTAAGAAATACATTGATTTAGTATAGAAAGGTGGGACAACTCCAAGCAAAGGCAGAAAGACTGAAAGTGGGGAGGGGGCTTCCAAGTTACAGATAGGTGAGAGACAAATGGTTGCATTCTTTTGAGTTTCTGATTAGCCTTTCCAAAGGAGGCAATCAGATATGCATTTATCTCAGTGAGCAGAGGGGTGACTTTGAATAGAATGGGAGGCAGGTTTGCCCTAAGCAGTTCCCCACATGAATTTTCCCTTTAGCTTTGTGAGTTTGGGGGCCCAAGATATTTTCCTTTCACAAGTGCATGGCTTCACATAAAATCCTTCTTTTGAATAGAAGTCCTAATAGCTTCGTAATTGTACAACTGGTCAGATGGAAATACAGAAGTAGGAAGAATATTGTTACATGAGAATTCCACTAAACAGAATTTACTTACAGAGTACAAACCAGTATAATTTTTACTTCCTTTGCAAAGGAAGTACAGATGCATTTATTGAGCACCTACTGTAGTCATGCCAAAAACTGTGCTAGGCTCTTTAACATAAATTATCTCTTTCACTCGCCTATAAAATAAAGTTTCTGTATTATGAGTGCCTAGATTAATGTAGGATTCAATAAGCTTCTCAGAAAACTCAGACCAGATGTCTCTATCTTAAATTTCAAGATCTTACTTGGCCCTGGTCCTGTTCCCTCTAGCCAGAACACAACAGCAGGCTCCTAGAAGGAAAAATGAACTATTTAAGGCTTTCCTGATGGAAGCAGAGGCTCACAGCTTGATATAAACTCAGAGAGGAGCTCTGTGGTCAGTTCAGAGTCTGATATTTGAGGTTAGAAATTGTGTCTCTGCCAATGCCTCATTTTAAAGCCCAGGATTGTTTCTGGTTGGCCATCTACCAATTAGAAGCAAGACAAGAATGAAATAAACTACAACACTACTGTGATGACATACCTGAGATGAGCAATAAAGGTCACCTTCATCTGTAAATAGCTTCTTTTTGATGAGCTCCTTTGCACATTTCAATCACTGAAATACAGTGGACTGTGGCTAGGAGTACAGTGTTCACCTATCTGAGGCTCTCTGCTCCTTCCTAGGCACATAGGACTATACTTCCCAGGTGTCTTGCAGGTAGGTGGAGTCACATGACTGTTTCTAACCAATGGAAAGCAAGTGAAAGTGATTTGTGCCACTTCTGGTCAAGGAACTTTAGAGTAGGTCTAAATGCTCTGTGTTCCCTCTTTCTTTCTCAGGTAGACCCTGGAAATCATGTTTGTGAGCTGGCATCAACATGTGATAGTGAGATACAGGACTAGCTGGATTTCCTAGGCTGACTTAAGAATTCCTAAGCCTAGCTGGGAAGGTGACTGCACCAACCTTTAAACACAGGGTTTGTAACTCAGCTCACACCTGACCAATCAGGAAGTAAAGAGGGCTCACTAAAATACAAATTAAGCTAAAAGCAGGAGGTAAAGAAATAGTCAAATAATATATCGCCCGAGAGCACAGTGGGAGGGACAATTATTGGGATATAAACCCCAGGCATTTGAGCCGGAAGAGGACATCCTCCTTTGGGTCCCCTCCTATTGTATGGGAGCTCTGTTTTCACTCTATTAAATCTTGCAACTGCATGCTCTTCTAGTCCACGTTTGTTATGGCTGGAGCTGAGTTTTCGCTTGCCGTCCACCACTGCTGTTTGCCGCCATAGCAGACCTGCCGCTGACTTCCCCACCTCCGGATCAAGAAGGGTGTCCACTGCACTCCTGATCCAGTGAGGCACCCATTGCCACTCCCTATCAGGCTAAAGGCTCGCCATTGTTCCTGCACAGCTAAGTGCCTGGGTTCGTCCTAACTGAGCTGAACACTAGTCGCTGGGTTCCACAGTTCTCTTCTGTGATCCACGGCTTCTAATAGAGCTATACCACTCACCGCATGGCCCAAGGTTCCATTCCTTGGAATCCGTGAGGCCAAGAACCCCAGGTCAGAGAACAAAAGGCTTGCTGCCATCTTGGGAGAGGCCTGCCCCCATCTTGGGAGCTCTAAGAACAAAAACCCCCCAGTAACAATAGTAGGGCTTATTCAGGCTGAATCTCAGCATTTGCAGCAAAGCATCCCACTGTAAGATATACTGAATGAATATAAATTAAATCTTTTTTCTGTTAAGCCACTGAGATGTGGGGATTAATTTGTTACTCCAACACAACCTAACCTGTCCTAACTAATATTAACTCCAAGATGCTCTTTCCTCATGATAATTCCTACTGTATAAGTGAATAATAATTAATGAGATCCTGGGTAATGATTCTGAAGGACACTGTACTTTTCTCTCGGGTATACAAAAGCACTTTGTATATATTGTCTCCTTTATGCATATAGCACTTCTGTAATGAAAACCAGAATGATCATTTCCATGTGAAAACTAAAGTAAAAGAAGTGAATTGATTATCCATAGATAATCACAACTCATTAGAAAGAGCCTAAAAAGAAAAATCCATATGGACTTATTACCACCATCAGGCCTCATTCATTCACAAAAAAATCTCTTGGGCTTTTCTGGGCTACCATCCATTTCTTGCCTCTCATAAAACCCCTTACCAGAATACAACAGTGCTAAAAGAATGGAAAAAAAAAGTTTAATAGCTTTTTGGATATAAAACCTGAAGTAATTGTATTGTATGGCATGTCTGTGGACTTAATGTAAATTATTTTTTTCTTTTGATTTCTTCCCACTCTGCTAATAGCATGCCCTCTAGAGTAATCAAGTTACCCAGCAAACTAAGCTCTTGCATTACTAAAAAGTATTACCCAAGAACAGCATGCAACCACTAAAGCTTTTTCCCCCATCCTGTGAAAAATGTAACACTGGCTAAAAAGGAAAGCCATTCTTGGAACCAATTTGGCATTTGTTGGGTTTTTTTCTTCCCCTCAGCTCCTACTAACAATTTAAAGACTGAATAAGAGTCAAGGATTATATTCAATACATTGGCAACACTAGTTATTCTACTTATTGTTATACTTATTGATAGATAGATGACAAATATTAAGTGGCTTTAAAATTTCCAACTGGAGCCTTTTCTTTTAAAAAAATCAAATTGAATTTTTAAACGTTGAAGAAAGGTAAGTAATAAATAATAGGACAGTGAAATGAAATAAACTTATTTTCAGTCATTACCATATCCCCTCTATAAGATTTTTGGATTCATCTAATGGAACAGAGTTATCCAAAAATAATGAAGAGGAGCGGCAATATAAGAAATCATTACTAATAATTTTGGACATAATGATTGAAAGCCTTTGTTTGTTTTGTTTTATTTTAATTTTTTATTTGCTCTCAGATCCATTTCTCTTCTTTCCCCCACTCTGCTCTATTTCCAGGCTCCCCGGACAATACATTTTTACCTAGGTCCAGCAAGGTAGTCACTGGCAGGGGATTAAAGGTGGAATTGCAGAGAAGCCAGGGATCTCTCCAACCCCACCCCAACTTTCTTTACTCCCCTCCTCCCCTCCCTTGGGCAGTCTCTGAAACGGATTGCATCTCTTCAGAGAGTTCTGGATATGACAGAGAAATTCCAGCCTCTGTAATCCCCATATTATTTCCTAGAACTTTTGTTGTTTTGCTTTTTATGTTTAGACCTATGATCGGACGCAGAATTTTGTGTGTGTGAGTGTGTGTCTGCGTGTGCGCGCATGCATGCAATGTAGGATGGGAGTAAGATTCTTTTTCTAAATGTGTGTATATGATTAACTCAGCACTATTTATTTCAAAGACCATCTTTTTCCTCACAGAGCTCTTCCCCACAGTACTGCAGCATAATCTTTGTCATAAATTAAGTGATTTTATATATGTGAGTCACTTTTTGGACTCTCCCCTGTTTTATTCGTATTTATATCAATATCACACTATATTACTTGTAGCAGCTTTATGTTAATCTTCATATTTGAGAATGTTTTCCTCCAACTTGGTTCCTCTTGTTCAAGATCATCTTAGTTATTCTTGCCTCTTTGCATCAAAAATTGTATATTCTTAAATACACGTTTAAGAATCAGCATGCTACTTTTCAAAAGAAACAGAAAATAAATAAACAAACCTCGAATTGCATGGGACCTATAAGTCCATATAGGAGAACTAATATCTTTTTAATATTGAGCCTTCCAATCAGTAAATATGATTTATTCCTCCACTATTTTGGTCTTCTTTAACTTTTTTCTATATAGTTACTTAGTTTTCAGTGAAGATTTACAAATCTTCCATTACATTTATTCTAGATAGTTGATGTTATTTGATGCTACTGTAAATTTTTTTAATTTAAAATTTTTCATCTCTAATTATTTTGCTAATATATAGAAAATCAGTCGATATTTGTATATTGACATTTTATCCAGTGTTTGTTAAACTCACTTTTTAAATTTTGTAATTTTGGGGGGATTTTCTATGTTCTATGTTCACATCACTTCAGCAGTGAACAATGAAAATTTTATTGCATCAATTTCAATTCTTATATACTTTCTTTCTTTTCCTTGCCTACTTGCAGGAGCTAGGACCCTATCTTCTTCCTGATATGAGAGGAAAAGCTTCAATATCTCGCCATTAAGTATGATGTTGGCTGTAAGTATGTTGTAGAATACCCTTCACCAGAAAGAGAATTTCTTCTTTGTTATTCATTTGCTGGTTGCTATTAAATGTTTCTATGATAAATCATTTTTAATTTTATCAAATATATTTTCTGCTCCTATTAAGATAAATATATGATTTTCTTTTTTATTTTATTAATTTCAATGATTTTTCAAACGCTAATTAATCTTCTATTTTTAGAAAATCCAACTTGATTCTGATGTGTTAGCCTTTCTATATATCATTGGATTTACTATTGACATATTTTTGTTTATGATTTTTATAACTATGTTCAAGATGTTGACTTGTAATTTTTATATATTTTGCTACCTTTGTCCAGTTTGGTGTCAGTATTATGTTGGCCACATGAAAATAGTAGGGAATGTTTCTTTGTCTTTCTTTTGATTTTTAGAAAAGTTTATCTAAAATTAATGTTATATCTTCCTTAAATATTTCGAACAATTTGGAAGTTAAGCCATCTAGAACTAGAGACTTATTTGTGAAAATTTTTAACTGTGGATTCGATTTTCTTAATAGATATAGAACTTTTCAAATATTCTATCTTTCCTTGAATTGACTTTGATAAGCTGATATTTTCTATAAATTTATCTATTTAATCTGAATTTTCATATATAGGCATAAACTTGTTCACAACACCCTATTGTGACTTTCAATGACTGTATGATCTATAATGATGTCTCTCACTTATACCTAATGTTGGTAATTTGAGCTTCTCTCTTATTTATCAATCTGTCCACAAGATTATACATTTTTGGTTTGTCATTGGGTTTTTGGGGAGGTTCGTTTGTTTGTGACAGGTTATCTGTTACCCAGTCTGAAGTGCAGTGGCACAATCATAGCTCAGCATAACCTCAGACTCCTGGGTTCAAACAATCATTCTGCCTCAGCCTTCCTAGTAGCTAGGACTACAGACACGTGCCACTACACCTGGATAATATTTGTTTATTTATTTATTTTTGTAGAGACAGTGTCTATGTTGCGCAACCTGGTCTTGAACTTCTGGCCTCAAGTGATCCTTCTGCCTCAGCCTTCCAAAGTGCTAGGATTACAGGTATGAGCCACCTTACCTGGTCTGGTCTTTTTAAAGAGCCAAATTTGGCTTTGTTGATATATTCTATTTTAAATATATTTTCTATTTTATTAATGTCCCATGTTTTTATTTCATCCCTTTTATTATCTTTGGTTTTAGTATTCTCTTTATATTTTAATACCTCTTGTCTAATATACACAATGAACATTATAATTTCCTTCTTAAGTATAGCATTAGTGGTATCTCTAAAGTTTTGATATGTGATACTTTTATTAACGAGTTTAAAATATTTTCTAATTTCCATTGTGATAACTTTTTTGACTTTTAAGTTACTTCAAAAGAAAACTGCTATGTTTCAAAATATTTGAGGATTTTCAAGTTACCTTTTTATAGCTAATTTCTATCTTAAGTTTTTTGTAACCAAAGAATAAACGCTTGTAATTTCCATCCCTTGATACCTGAGATTTTCTTTATAATCCAGGACATGGTCAGTGTTTGCAAATGTTTCACACGCACCAAAAAAGAATGTGTATTCTAAAGTTATTGATTGCAATGTCATACGTATGCTAGTTCTGAATGATGATATCTCTCTTCAGAGATAATTTCCTTTTCTTCAGGAAGGCAGTTAGATAGAGGGCTGATCATCTTTATCCAATCAGGGATTGAGATGATCTGAGGTTTGGTATTTGTTTTAAGAAGATCTGGTCTGTTTTCAGTTTATCCTTATTCTCAGGGTTTAGCCTTTCAGTAGACCCAACTTAAAGCATGGGGGGTTTATCAGAGTCCCTCATCTTTGGATAGCTATGATATCCAATTTATGTGTTCCTAGTGGCATGAAAATGTCAAAAATTCTGTGCCTTTTTCTGATTGGGTTTTTGACCTCTTGGCCCATGGTTTAGGAATCAGCAAATACCTCAGGGGGAAATCTTATTGATCACTGAGCTCATTTCATAGCAATTCTCCATTTTCAAGATTGTGACCCCTAAAATTCTGGATGACTGGGTAAATTTGAGTTCCAATTATATTCTCAGTCTGCTAAGAATGCAGATAGCACTGAGCTGCCACTCAGCTTTTCTATCCTCTGTAGTCCATAATAACCTACAAGTATTAGTAGCAGACAAAGCGGAGCTCCTCTTCAACACATTTCTCCTCCCGCTGGAATCCTGGCTCCGCAAGTTCTGGCTGCTTAGTTGTACTACAATTCATTCAAACAGTAGGGGTTTTTTTAAAATTCAGATTTAATTATTGTTCTCAATAGAGACATTGTTCTGATACAAAATATTCCATCATAGCCAAAAGTGAAAATTTTGGATTTCTTTTTCTTTATCTTGTTTTTGGATTTATTAATCTTCCCATATTTGTGGATGGTTTTCTTTCATCGGTTCTGGAAATTTTCAGCCATTATCTCTCAGAATATTAACTTGTCACCATTCAGTCTATTCTCTTGCTCTGTCAATCAGATTAGGTATGTGTCAGAATTTCTTACCTATCCTCAATGGCTAAAACTCTATTTCACAATTCTCATCTCTTGCTCTTTCTGGTTTACAGTCTTGGTAATATTGTTTAGATTTCTTTCAGTTCACTAATTTTCATGTCAGCTGTGTCTAATGTACTGTTTAAACTATCCATTGTGTTTCCAATTATGAGTCCATTTTTTATTTTTAGAAATCTTACTTGGTTCTGTTTCTTATTTGCCTGCTCAGCTTTTTTGATTTCTGGTTCCTTAATTACACTTTCCTTCCATTTTTATTCCTTTAAAAATTAAACACATTTGAATGTTTACTCTCAAATAATTCCAGTATCTGTATAGTATTTGCTGGTCTGATTGTATCTTATGTTGTTTCTGCTGAAACTCAGAGTCACTTGTTTCTTCATGTTATTAGTGAATTTTGATTATGAACTCATGTTCCTTGAAAGTTCATCTATGAGAATTCCTTAACCTAGTGTTTAACATGCATCACTTCAGATAGAAATTTGTTTGTTTGTTTGTTTTCTGGCATGGGGCTAATAGCATTAACAACCTGAAATTTATCTAATCTGATGTGCTCTTCTGGCCATATTGGTGATTGTGCCTTTTTTTCAAATAATCTGAGAAGACTTCATTTTTCTTGCCAAATCCCAAACAGGCAAGTAGACAAAGTTTTGTGTTTTTGTTTTTTTTTTCTCAAAGTGCCAAATAAGAGTGGACTTCAGCTTTATATGTATGTGTGTTGGGGATGGGGGTATGAGAGGAGTGATCTGCCATCCCATTTTCTTTGGATTACAGACTCTGTCTCCTATCCCTTACATAAGGACCTTTAAAATGAGTCTAGTTTGCAGGGTTCAGCACATGCCCTCAAGGCAAAAAACAATCTTCAGCTCATTCTTACCTCCATTTTTTTTTCTGACTGATTCTGAACTCCAGTTGTTTCTTATATTTTAACCCTAGCTCAGACACACAACTTTCAAATACATTTAAAAGGATTTTTTGAAGCATTGTATCTGCCTTTTTAGCACTCTCTACTCTGGAATGGACTAATACACATGAGCTGTTAATATAGGTTATTACATTAACACAGAAGAGAAAAGAGTAAAGAGAAAGATTATAAAATATGTTGTTTTGTATTTTTTTACATACATTTCATAAATTTGGGAGGAAAATTTAATGGGACTTTTGCAAAATAACTGTAACATAGAGAAAACATTTCAAAAAAATACTCATGCAATCCACAGGGATCTCAAGCATCTCTAGATACTGAGATGAAGTGAGCTGAACTGCCAGAAAGTTACATTTTTGTACACATTAGGGTTATCCCTAAGAGTGTAATGTTTACCTTTAGCTTTTATCAAATGTCATCATATAGTCAAGCCGTATGAAATTTAGTATTTTATCAGTTATAAAAATGTGATTGAGGTCAGTTTTTATTACATCACTCACTGCCCTCAAGGAATTATATAATGGCTTAAAGCCAAATTTGAAAGCCAGCTGTGGCAACAAGGTTTAAGCCTTATGATGTGGATAATTATGATCTCCTTTTTATTTGATCCTGATATTTTATATCTTCTTTGTCACTTTCATTTGGGTTTGCTATGTTATAAGCTGCCTCAAATCCTCAAAGGGAAAAAATAGGCAAATAGATTTTTTTAATGAATGTGTGTTGAGCAAAGGAGAATTAACCTATAACCTTTAGTATAATGACAAATTTTGATTGAAGCAATCAGGAGGGATGTAATTATTATTTAATTTGGACTTTGATACAGAATGGTACAAAAAGGCAGTATATACTCATAGAAGCAGTATAAGGAAAAATCAATAGACTGAAATTCCAATTTTGAATTAAATGAGCCAACCACATAACTTGATTGTGCCTCGATTTCTTCATTAACATCTGCCTTTTCTACCTCACAGGATTACAGTAAAGGAACACACACACACACACACACACACAAAGATTGTTTTGATTCTTCAAAAGATTGTTCTGATGCTCATATGAAGGAAAGGAAAACAGCATTTACTATTAATTTTGCTAGGCGTTCCATCTAAATTATCTTATTTAATCTACAGTACAACCCTCTTTGGTGAATATTATGATCCCCAATTTGCAGACCAGTAAACAAAGGCTCAAACTTACACAGTTATTAATCAGCAGTGCAGGATTTCAAACTTACATCTATCATAAATGACTGATACAGTCACCATACCAGGTGAAGCTCCCCATATGGGAAAGGTACTGAATAGATGTTTTGGACATTATTTATTGCTCACTACAAAAGTCAATGCCTTCTGTATTAAGCAATCATATGGAATCAATCATTTATTTTTGAGTATCTACTCCACAACTTGCAAATCTTGAAACTTAAATCCCTTAGTGACAGTTCATGAGGCTAAGACTTTAATGAGGAAGGACCTGAGTTAATGTAATCATTTCTGATTGTTGTAACAGCAACTTAAAGGAAATGAAAACAGACTTGTTGCTAACAGGGTCAGAGATTGAGTTATTTCTCTAGCTATCCCTAATATAAACCAATTTCTAGCAATGCAATTTAGGAAGCCAAGCAAGGGTTTTTAAAATTGGAACATCACCATCATTTCACCTTTAGAAGCAGGCTAGTGAGAGCTAACCAATAGCCTCATGTCAAAATAGTCTGAGAAAACGCTGCATCCACACACTTCCATTGCTTTTTCCCAAAGATGGCATAACAATTCAAAATCCTAAAATGCAAAATGTAAAAGGAAGCTTCATCATTGATAAATGGTAGAAATATCGGCCCACCACCTTGGAACCCCTTCTGAAGCAATCAGTAGAGAAAAGCAATCAGTACTAACTGGAGAACCTATGCAGTTCCCGTCTCCTCGGTCCTCTATGGGAGCACTTCGTTAAATGTTTCTAATAACATAAAGCCTGAGTTTGTATTCTTCCTATATAAGAGCTTGAAATCAATTCATCATCAGGCAACAGTGATAGTATTTGTCCCTTATATCCCCTGGAAAAATAGTTAATATATAAAAAATGTTGATAGCTTCTATTTTAATGGAAAGATTTAATAAATATAATTTCATGTACATGGAGGAAGAAGGACTATGAATTCCAAGGCAGGCCAGGCCTGTCAGGAGCAGCATCACTTCTAATCCTGCCCAAGCAGACAACGTGATTGTATATCCTCATTAATGCTATAATTGGTATCTGGAATCTGTTCAAAAATGCCGATTTACTTTGTAACAGAGGATTATGGCTGAATTTGGAGTTCTTTATGGTCTGCAGATGCTTGTGAAATTCAAATATAAAAACTGTCAGTTAAACATCTCATGAAAAGCCGTACCTTATACTAATCCAAAGGAACATGAACAAGTGCTTGAGGGGATGAAAACCCACAATGTGTTTCGGTAGCTAACCACTTACAGAAACATTAACATTCCTGGACAGGGTTGCTCACTGAGTTTCTAAAGTAACTTAGGAGCTATCAGGATTCAGTTCTTAACAGACTTCAACACAGTAGGGGGAAAATTGTCAGTCACAAGCCTCCAGTATTTATGAATTATTAATGTTGGCTTTCTGGGTATTTTTTTTTCCAGTTTTGCTTTTGTGTGCGTGTTCAGCTGAGTAATTCAATAGACTGATGGAGACATGAATAGATATGCTAACTAGCACCAGGGTTAACCTTTAAAGTTCGTTAAAGCTGTCAGCTTTCAATGAAATATTTTCACGTTCCTTTTTTTTTCTGTGAACTGGAATATAAACATTATTTGTACACTGGGATCAGAGGTGCTTAGGAGAAAAGGAGACTCCACCCTGGCATCAATTATTTTTTTTAAACCAAGACACCACTAACGGATTCATCAAGAAACGCATCTTTAAAAACATTTCTCACTTACAAATCATGCCACCAGAATATATTCAAGGCCTACCTTTATTACAGTATTTTTTCAACTGAAAAAAAAAAAAAGTGATGGCATGTCCCTATTGCTACAAAAACACTGGAAAAAAGGGATAAGATTTAGAGAAGAAATATGGAAAGCTAAGCAGTGTGCTACATCAGTGTGTGGGTTGCAAAAGGAACAAAAAGTACATCTTACGATTGTGGTAAAGATGACATATAAAGCTGGTAACCACCTTTTGTCTAAACAGAGATTCTTTGGAAAAACAGGGAAATAAGGAGGCTCCTAATTAAACCAATTATGAAGTTTTCAAAATCTTCAAGGATTTTGTATCTACATATACTTGCTAAACAAGCCTAAATAATAAAACTCATAATAGAAACCTTCCTGCTTCACAATCTTTCCTGCTACTCTTTAACCATAAAGTACTTCACTGTCTCTTGCTATGGAATCGTCTGTCGCCTGACACACACCCGGGCTATTCCACTGCCGTGTCTAATGACTGCACATTTCTAAGTCCTCCTTTCATCTCAATCTCTATCAAAACAAGAAATAAGGCAATGTGAAATGAAATAGGAAGACATGCTGCTTTTGAAAGTCTTTAACTGCCCACCAGTTTGCAACAATTCCATTATTAAAGATACAGAATAAGAAAGCTGCCCATTCTTGATGTGTAACAATAAAGATGTAGTAAACCTAATAACCTTATTCTAAAGGGAGCTCTAGTCTTCAATTTTTTTTTTTCCATCACATTCCTTTGAGGTCAGCAAGACAGATAAGAGAATGGTCTGATCAGCTTCATAAAAGTAAAGAAAAAAATTGAAGCAAAGACAATTTGGATTACTTGCCATCGTCCCAATGCTCTTAGAAATACTTCAGCTTAACCCTTTAATCCTTTATCAGATCAAGGACAACTAGCCCCACATCTAATGTTCAAAGTAATTTTTGTCCACCAATAGATGCTCCAAATTAGGGGCCCTAAAATATGGCCCAGACCCCATCTCTTCTTTCTCGGTATCTATGCCTTTAAAACTGCTCTCTCTCACCAGGATTGAAAAAAAAAATGAGCTCTCGGAGTTTATTATTTATTCTTCCTCCTTTCCTTCAAAACAATTTTTTCTTTTCTGATACCTCTCTTTTATTATTATTTATAATATAGAGGCATATATCGGAGACAGTATTTTAAATTATTAATGCACTTTATTTGTTTTGCATTTCCAAGTACATGTCCTAGAGCATCCATATGCTTGGGGAGATGTGTTGGGGAAAGAAATATAAAAATAAAGACTGATGTAATATTCAGCATCTGACATATAAAATAGGATATAACAGAAAGTCAATAAGCTTAAGAGCCATGTATTTTTTAGAGAGAAAGGATTTCCCAAATGCTTTTATTTACTCTTTTAGGACATCAACAGCCAATCCTGAAGGACCCACGGCCATTGAGTTCTTCTTAGAGCTAAGAAAATTTTATTTCCCCCCAAGAAGGCAATGGCAGGAAAGCTCTTGCTCAATTGTAGGAAAACAAAATGCAGGTAAAGAAAAATAAAAGATTCCCCATTTCTGGCTTGGTGAATTACAGAGAGCAGAAAGGGAAGAAAGAAATGAAGATTCAAATGTACAGTCTTGGGTGTCCCGATTTTCCCCTCAGACTTTTGCCCAGAGGGTGATTTGTGCTGAATAAGCAAAGAAATCTCAAAGAAAGGTGGCTCTTGCCCCTTCTTCTCCATTTGGGATTGAAGGAGGAGATGACTATGAGGAGGGCCTCACACCAACATAAAGCCACTCAACCCAACTAAGAAAGCAACCCATGTTGCTAAACAGAGGTTGATCTGGGTTAAAACTTCTCCCTCTCCTTCAAGGTCTGTGGGTTGTGGGTGTCTGAGTTGCAAGTCAGCCACCCTCACATGGAGCTTGCTGTCCTGGGCAAGATGACACCACAGGAGAAGGTGGAACTGAGCAGACTGGTCCAAGGGCTGGGTGGGAGGCATGGCAGAGAACACTCGAGAGCCAGAAAAGGACAGGGACCCCTCCAACCCACTAACATGGAGACACCTCATATACCCAGGTGCCATCCTGGAAAGCAAAATAAGGAGAGACAGGACTTAAGTAATTCTACCTAATAGGAGTGGAACAAGACCTAAAGAAGCAGCTTCAATGTTTTGATCGGACCAAAGTAGGTATTATATTACATTTTCCCCACACTCCAGAAGAGTTTCAGAGTTAGCTCCTCAGGTGATTCTTCTGCACATTAAGTTTAAGAACCATTACCCAACTTTCTAGCTATCCTTGCAAAAATAAAAACTATGTGAATCTCTGGATTAATTGATCATGAGAAGAGCAGATATTCTTGGTACTTGAGTTAGAAATTTCTCCCTAGGGCCCTCCTGGCAAAAATCCCATGCAATGTTCTTAGTAGTTACCTTTCAGGAGACACACAGATGGGCTTCTTGAGGTTCTTCAAGAATGTTCTTCGTGCAATGCTGATGACACCTCAACAAAAAACAATTTGTTATACATAAGCTAATGCCGAAATAACACTCGACAGCCAAGGGATTCAGCTTACTGATTGAGCCTGGTTGAGAGGTAAGCTTTCAAATAGCTGGCAGAATTGATGAAACACATACACTTTAAGCAAACTTCCCTTCACAAAGGTTGTTTCAGCTTGATTTTTGCTAAATGGTGGGTTGGCCCCAAGCTAAAAGGGTGCTCATTGTGGGGCTAGTTTATGTCACTTTTTAAATAGGCGTGTATCTAGGCAAACAATAGAGATTAGTTTGGTATCTTTTTATAAAGATGGAGTCATTTAGTAAGAGCTAACAATGCTGTATAAGTTTGGTACAGCTGACTTAACAAAGTACCATAGACTGGGTAACTTAATGAACAATCATTTATTTTCTCACAATTCTGGAGCCTGGAAGTCTGAGAACAAGGTGTCAGCAGGGTTCGTTTCATCGGAACCCCTCTTCTTGGCTTGTGGATGGCCCTCTCCTTCCTCTCTTTTTCCTTGGCCTTCCTTCGGTGCACGTCTGTGTCCTAATCTCCTATACAGAAAGTGGTCATACTGCATCAGGGCCCACTCATAAGACCTCATTTTACCTTAATTAGCTCTTTAATTATCCTATCTTCAAATACAGTCACATTCTGAGACACTGGAGATTAGGACTTCAGCATGTCAATTTTAGGGGACACAGTTCAGCCCAAAACAAACGTCTAAGTAGGAGATCATATGGCTGACCATAGAGATAGGTTCAGGAGTGAACACATTCCTCAAAGTCACACCACCAAGATTCTGTTTCTCTGGGGAAAATGAGGTTCTCCTCATCCATGGGGATTACTGGCTATGGGAATATAGCCAGGAGTCGGTCAAATGCCCATTCCTGTGCCTAAGGTGGGCTGGAGCCCCTCCACCTGAAACACATGAACTGTGTGGGGAGGTATGGCACACAGTCAAGCATGTTCATGGCTCAGAGTTACCAGCAGAATGTTCAAGTGGGCAAATGAATCTAGGCTCTGCTCCAGTCTCCAGGCCAGGTGCCCCAATCTAGGGCATCTGCCTGGAGGGATCATCCTTTGTAAATTCACAGAGAATCACTGTATGCAGTAACAACTCTGGTATTCTTGTCAGGAGGTTAGGGATGTTTGCTAGGCAGGCAAAACTACCAGAGGTCCACTACTCCTTTCCAGAATGCTTCCATCCCAGTCCCATATTCTTTTCTACATTTTCTTATATGTACTTTCTATGTTTTCTATGGTCCCCAGGTCCATGAACTTTGGTTCACTAAATGCACATATCTATGTTAAACTCTCCAGAGCTCTTGTGTCTGGAGTTGTGTCCCATGTTCCCAGGCCCATGTGGTCATTCCCCATCAAGCCTGAGGCTACTCCCGTCATCACTCTCAGATCTTTCACATCTCATACATCTCTCACACGCAACTCCCTATACTAAAGAGTCTTTCAATCTCCACCTCAATCCTATCCCTCAGTGCCTGAGGAGGCCTAGCTGCTATGTGCATCTACCTTTCAGGTTCAATGTGTGTGCTTGTCTGTATGTGTAGGAATACTTTTTCTTTTTTTTCCTTATTGTAACAGAATTTGATCAAAGAAGTAGAACTGGTATGAGTGGTCTCAGATAAGGAATTTCTTGTAGTGGTTACACTGTAGGTAATTGTGGGAACTGAAGAAGCAGTCTGTGCAATTTCCATAGATCAGCCAGGTTGCAGTAGGGCAGGAAGCTGGATGAAAATAAGAGCAAGAACAAACTGGAACCTGGGAGATCACACTGGAACTTGCATCTGCTTTGCACCACTTCAACCGTGTTGCCACGGATGATCTGCAGGAAGAGCTGCACGCTTCATTAAGGAGCAACACGCATATGGGACCCAGAGTTCACAGAACCTGAAGGAGTAGCTCTGCTGGGAGGTGCAGGTGGATGGGTGTGGGTCCTGCCCCACAACAACGAGGTGAGCTTGCAGAAGAGTTACAGCATGCATGAGCTGCCTCCGTGCCTGGCATCCTGTGCCAACCTTCCAAAAATAACAAGATGGCTGTGGCTTGGCTTTGGCCTTCCAAAACTTGTGTGAATTTTTCTAGTGGCCAACTTTAACCAGGTACCAAATAGGAAAGAGTATCCTGGGACATGTAGTTCCAGGTAGCTACGTTCACACAATACAAGTCACCAGACTTAATACATCTAAAATTATTAATTCACTTATAAAGCCGTTGTCCACTTTTTAAACTGCACTATACTTAAGTCCATATTAAGACTCTTCTAAGAGGCTAGGCATTGTGGCTCACGCCTGTAATCCCAGCACTTTGGGAGGCTGCGGCAGGCGGATCACAAGGTCAGGAGATCGAGACCACCCCGGCCAACATAGTGAAACCCTGTCTCTACTAAAAATACAAAAATTAGCTGAGTGTGGTGGCATGTGCCTATAATCCCGTCTACTAGGGAGGCTGAGGCATGAGAATCACTTGAACCCAGGAGGCAGTGGTTGCAGTGAGCCAAGGTCACACCACTGCACTCCAGCCTGGTGACAGAGTGAGACTCCGTCTCAAAAAAAAAAAAAAAAAAAAAAAAAACTCTTCTCAGAAAGATGCACCCCACATTAAACTGTATAAACCATGGCTGATAATTAAATATAGGCCAATATCTTCAGCAGGAAATGACCATGGAAAGATTATGTTGAAAGATAGTCATTTCTGAGCCTTAATATGTCATATTTTGTGCATTTGCCCCAGTTTATATAATGATTTTACATAAATTACTACTCAAGCATCTAGTTGTCCCCCAGATTCTGTAGGGTGCAAGCCCTGCTGACCCAATATGTAACAATATGTAATAGCTCACAGGGCTCTGAGTCCTACTCTCTTGGGTCTCCTGTCAGTTTTATTTTTACTAAAAGTTTTGGAAACCTTAAAACGTCAAATTGAGGCTTTTTCCGCATTGTAAGTCACCAACAGTAGAGATTCCTGATATGTAAATATAGGGGATTGATGAAGTATATTTTCATTTCATCTATATAATGGAGAACTATTTTGCTATTACAGCTGATATTGTAGAAAAGCATATTTAATTACTCAGTACTATGTTAATTAAAATGAAGCAAGTTACATAAGAAGATAGTCTCATTTTTGGAATCCATAGCCCATATATGTGATAGAATTGTCCACATGGAGATAGGCCAACTCTAGGTGCTTGGCTGTAATATTTGTTGCTGGCAGCAGGGATTCATATGAAGGAGAGACATTAAGTACATATAGGATATGAACTAACTTAGGAACTTGGTTTGTCTTTTATCCTTCCACTCTATTTGGCTTTAGAAACTTCAAGTGCTGCAAGATGCGTAAAGTTTATCTGGATTATCTTGTCATTTGGAGCACTCAAGTGTCTGCTTCAATATGCCTTCGAATCACGATTGCCAAATGAGAGCGATACTTTGTGCTTCTCACATAAGCTTCTTACCAAGGATCCCAAAGCACCAGCAAAATGTTAGTTTTGCCTCCCATTGCTTCTCTGAAGAAACTCAGGAAAAAGCCTGGGGCAATTTGACTCATAAAACTTACCAATTAATCCATAGATAAACTGTCAAGGGCATGCTTTTACAAATAGATGTGGCTATTCCCAGAGTCCATTCTCCCAAAAGATGTGAATCCCACAGAGTTATAAAAAGGATATGGAAATTAATAAAACCTGCATCCTCAGTCTAACAAGTACAGATATACATAGAAGAATATTACGTGTATCTGAAAAAATACCAAACTTCTTGGCCTCCTATGGAACACACAGGACTTTCTTTTTCTTTCTGTATCTTTGTGCTGGCCTTTCAACTTTTAAAATCAAATAACGATCGGTTACTATGTAAACTGATCATAGGAATGCAACTAGAGATAAAATTTTTTTTTAAATATAGGTCTGTAGCCATGTGATGCTGATTTACATTGGCTTTTGTGATTTCTGGGTGGAAGCTACTCTTTTTAGCCCCCATCTTCCTTTTACCAGCATAAGGCATCCACACGGTACACGTCTTACCCAAGCTGGTTCCATAATCAGCGTCAGCAACTGACACAAAGACCATGGTCTCCTCACCTCACTTCATCCTCCTATATACCAAACTATTTTTTTCTCCATTATTTTAATTCCAACATTATGATGAGGTCGCACAGGTCTCATAACTATAAACTTATTTTATGTCAAAATCCAGGATGTTTTGAAAGAATGAATCATCTTCATTAATAGGCCAATATTTTAAAGCCATTTATGTGGTAATTGCTGAAATGTATCTATTTTTGGTTAATTTTGGCTTCCTTGAAAAAATTTTCTTTCAATGTTTGTTTATTCATATGAACAATTTTAAGAGCCTAGGAGTTCTAAAAAGCCAAGAGTTACTAACTATTCTCTGGACGTTGTTAAGAGACCTAGCCACTAATTTAGTGAAATAAGTTAGAATAGGACTTACACATACATGAATGAATGTGGATTATATTTTAAAAACTGGGATTTTTGCCCCCGAGAATGTGGAATTTTTGGTTTTATTTTTATACCACACATTTAACTTTGAAATAAATAGGTTGCTACATACCATAGTAATTGTGGATGGACAGGGGTCACCAGGAAACAATAAAACTGTCAACACGAACTAATGACAACTGAGCACAGGGTAGCAAATAGGACATGAGTGTTTTATGAGAAAAGGTCAGGAGGTTCAAGTCACAGGGAAGAAAGATGGGTTATGCCATCCAAACCAAACGCACTTTACAAGTTAATTAGGCTTCTAGAACTTGTTCCAGATGGCGAAGAAATAGCATGGGAGACAGATATACACCAGCAATAGAGGAGTCAGGGATGAAACACAAAGCAAAGTCTGGTATTGAGACTGGGGAACAGGTAGACTTGGGACTTGGGACAGTAAAAAGAGATCAGGGCAACACAAAGCCAGAGATGAGGGGCTGAGCGATCCCATGGAGGATCGTGAAGTGGGAAAATAACAGTGGCCTCAGGGCAAGGCATGTAGCTACAGGGCATGCAGTCAGCAGTCTTCGCTGGCTCTTTTTTTTTTTTATACAGGGTCTCACTCCATCACCCAGGCTGGAATGCAGTGGCACAATTATGGTTCATTGTAGCCTCAACCTCCCAGGCTCAGGTGATCCTCCCACCTAAGCCTCCTGAGTAGCTGGGACTATAGGCACAGGCCACCAGGCTGAGCTCATTTTTGTATTTTTGGTAGAGGCAGGGTTTCGCCATGTTGTCCAGACTGGTCTCCAACTTGTGAGTTCTAGTGATCCGCCCACCTTGGCCTCCCAAAGTGCTGAGATTACAGGTATGAACCACCATGCCCAGCCTCTACCAGCTCTTTATGACCACATAGGACAGATGTAGACAACAGCTAAACCTCAGAAGCAGATGTGGTGCTGTGCAGCAGGATTTCCAAGCTAAACTAAGAGGTGTTGAGTCAAAAATGATGCATGTATGTTCTCTCTGTGTCTCAATCTGCTGACCCTTAAACACTTACTGTAAATTTTTTAAGGATCTCATGAAGTCAGATTAGTTACATACAAACACACACACACAGACACACACACACACAGAATCCCAAATATTTATTATAACAATATGCATCCTATATACACTAAATTATAAAATGATCAATTGCAAATATTTCTAAACCATGTGCTGTGACTTGTCACTGCAGTGTGAGGCGGGCCTGGGACTAGGGTGAGATGAGCAAGACACTCCAGGCACAAAATTTAAGGGAGCATAAAAAATCTCAGTGACGGAGAGATAACATTTTCATGAAATACTTTTAAAAGATCAAAATTAATTTTTCCATGATGGGCAAAATATCAACATTTTGATATCTATTTATCAAAAAGATTTTAGAGTCTCCATAAATTTTTCACTCAAGAGCCAAGTGCCTCACTGAACTTACCCCGGAGTGAAGTGTTTGATAATAGGATAGGGCATGCTTAACAGTCCTCAGTCTTTCTTAGTCTCTCTTTCTGTGAAGCCTCCAGCATTTCTGCAAAGCTGCAACAGTTGTAGGGGCAGACTTTACACAGTCTTAGGTGCAAGAGTCCCCTCCAAACTCCAGTCCTCTGCTGCTCTGAGTCCCACCGATCTAATGCCCTTGTTCTAGAGATAGAGCTGACATTATAAGAGTCTGCTGACTTCACGTCACCTAAGTCCTATGTTTTCCCACAGGACCAGAAGTTCCAAGGCAACTGAGACCCTCTATCTTCACTTTCATGATATCGCACATACATGTTCCCAATAAATATTTGTTAAGTAAATGAGGAACTCTTCCTTAGATTATACTCAGAGGTGAACCAAATCAGAGACAAAGCAACTCACAAAATAAAAGAAAAAGGTAATGGCAGTTGACAAAATGAATTAGCAGAGTTGCTTAAACTATGATTTAAAGAATTTGGATTTAGAAAGATCCCAGTGGCTTAAAAAATAAATCAGCAAATGCATGTGTGACACATGTGTCCAGAGCAGGAGCGCTTTGCCTAAGGTCTGGTACAGAAATGGCTTTGAAAGGACAGAATCCTTGAAATTGATTGCAAACTGAATGTACACATTTGAGAGAGATGAGGGATTGAAGGCTCATGTATTTTTCAAAGTTTTCTTCAGATTTGGTGAAAAATCACTGTGCTAAAGATTATTATAAATGGCAAAACTCATCCCAGATGGGGCTCAGTAAAACATTTTCTATAAAAGTACTACTAATTATGGTACATTCAAGTTGAACCTGGTGGGCTTCTCACCCATCTACGGAAGTTTTTAGTGGCTCCAGTGACATTGCTCTTTAAGTTCTGTTACTACCATGAGAACCAAGTATACCTCTCTCCATAAATGTTCTCAAGTCAATTATTCAGCATGTGCTTGACAGCCTGGAGCCCTGCCCAAGACAGATAGAAAAATCACATAGAGTATCCCAACATTAAAGCACTTTACAAGCAGCCCTCATCTCTGGTCATTTGGCAACTTCACCAGCATTAGGGGAAGAAAATGCCTGTGTGTGACCTCTGACTGCGTTTTCTTCACCTGTTAGTGCTCTCTTCTCCTCACTCTGCTATCCCCTTTGCCCCTGAAATTCCTACCCACCGAGTGCTACAAATGTTCATAAGTACAGAAAACTTAATAATTCTAAGGATTGGCAGGAAACTTTGAATCATCTAACCCAGAGGTTTCCACACAGAACCAGGGGATTAGAGGAATGTCAAAGGAGTCAGGTTTTATTTCCCACCCTCACTCCTGCCTCCTCTCACATACACAGCAGTATCTGTGTTCTATATAATATTTAATTGGGAAAAAATAGTTTCAATTATAAAGGATACACTCATTTTGCAGAGGAAGAGGCAGCATTCAGCCATTCTACAACTCAGGACTCTTTTGGTAGCAATGAGAGGAATGTAAGTCAAACTGCCTTGAGGGGAACAAGTGGAGGGATTTACTAGCTTATTAATGAAAACTAGAGGGCCCCCAAGAATCACTGGCTTCAGGCAAGGCTGGATCGGGGACTCGCAAAGGGTTCTTAGTACTGAATCTCTCTCCATCTTGTGGTTCGGTTTTCTCTGCATTGGCTTCATTCTTGGTCTGACCTTTCTCTGTGGTTCCAAGACAGCTGAAGCAAGCCCCAGATATTCATCCTCTCACCTTAGCAGCTTCAGCAAACAGAGATCCTACCTGCACAATAGTTCCAGATTAAGTCCTGAAATGGAACCTCATTGTCCAGGGCTCTGTCATATGTGCATTCTTGAGCCAATCATTGTGAGCATGGAACATACTGATTGGCCAGACCTGAGTAACATGCCCACTGGAGCTGGAGCTGAAGATCAGCTCCACCTGAACTGTGAGAAATAAATGTGAAGGATGAGTGTTTTCTCAGAGTAAAGTCAGGGTGCGGTTAGCAAAGACTATGAAACTGAGTGGTTTGAATAAACAAGTATACAAGAACTGGACCACACTGCAAATGGGAAGGCTGAGTGATATGCCCAAGTTCAAATATAAGTCAGGAGTGACAGAAACAAGACAAAACCCTGTATTTCTTTATTTCCAATCCAGGTGAGTGTATGAGTTTGTTAGGACTGCCATAACAAAGTACGACAGGCTGTGTGGCTTAAACAACAGAAATTTATTTTCCCACAGTTCTGGAGGCCATATATCTGACATGATGGTATTGGCAGGGCTGGTTTCTTCAGGAGCCTCTCTCCTTGGCCTGTAGACAGCCATCTTATCCCTGTGTCTTCACATGGTCTTCCCTCTATGTCTCTGTCCTAATTTCTTCTTCTTAGATGGACACCAGTCACATTGGATTAGAGCCCAAATTGTACGGCCTAATTTTAACTTAATCACCTCTTTAAAGGTCCTATCTTCAAATATGGTCACATTCTGAAGAACTAGGAGACTTCAGCATATGAATTTGAGAGAAACACAATTCAACACGTAATGGTGGATTTTATTACACCAAGAGGGTAGTTTATGTAAATGAGTAAACATAAACACACAGAAAGAGGCCATGCACACAGATAAGGGTACGAATGCATACACTGCCCTGGCAATATGTGCACGGAGGAACATACATGTGCCGTCCAGATACCTCGGTGCATACACATACCCCAAAGATAACTATAATGGGTCAACTGCCATTTTCCCTCTCAAATTTCACAAATTAAAGATTATATAAACCCAACTTGCAACAAATCTAACATTTTTTCTAAGTAAACTACTTTACAAAGTAGCAAGTTCTTATATTAAATTTTTATTAAATAAGATAAATTTTTATACCATTTATACAAATGTCAGTTTCAACATTATCTTTTTCACACTCCTTATGCACAGGGCAATAAGGAATGGAAAGTACAGAGATTAATTTAGGTAACAATTACCATAATTCACAATTGCATTAGCGCCTATTAAGGTTCATTGTTCTGTGGAAATTTTAATGATACATTCCTGAGTGAATAAAAGCAGAAGATGATTGGAAATAAAATTGTTTCTATGTATGCTGACAGGACTGCTGAGTGTAATTATACATTTTGGAGGCGACCTGTTTGGAGTTTACTCCATAATTTTATGTAAATGTTAAATAACTTCACGTGTTCTTCCTCCCAGGTTAAATGCTAATTTGTGTTATTTCAACAAGGGGAGTGCTTCAGGGTTATTAACAGACTTACTCTGCTGTTGAAGCCAAAGTAGCTCCACATTCTTTGAAACGATAGAGCTGTCTTTTAATTTTTCTTCATTTTACGTCTTATTAGTGCACTAGCAAACTTTTAGTTCTGAAAACAGCTCCCCATTCTTAAAATTGGTAGCAAAAACCCCAAAAGTGAGAATTTTTTCTCCTAAATACAATCAAGCTCATTCACCACGCTGGTTTGCACTGACTGCTTCCATCCAAAAGAAAACAGATAGATAGAAGACCTTGAAATGCTCTTCGGTACAACAATTTTAATATATGTAGATACAGATGGCTCAATATGTCTCCCAGTTCCTAGAGACTAAAATGAAGCCAGCACATAGTAGGTGTTCTTAAGTATGCATTGACTATATGTAGGAAACCCCTCCATCTTTCCAAACCCTCATTAAACAAGTGAGAATTAAACCTGCTGAAGCACAGTAGACCTGCTTTGTTTCTGCAGAAATGTTCACTCTTATTATCCACATGTATATTTCCCCAAGTCAACAAGGAACCAGAACAGGCATAAATGGAGAAGGAAGAGGACAGAAAAAACAACACATCCATTTAAGAGAGATGAAAAACTAATTATAATTTCTTCTAAAATTTCATTATCACATTGTCACTAAAATTTCATTATCGTTATCATCAATGCATTGTAGAAATTGCACTGATGCCTTTTCCCACATTATGTGTAAACATAACTATATTGTTCAACATTGGGATCATCTAGACTGATTGGTTTTATTCGTTTGCACAATTTTTAGTCTCATAAATCTCTGGAGATCAATATCCTACACTTCACTATTGCTTGGTCATATCAAATTCTTTTTCTTTCAGATATCTGTCAAATACCTAAGGTGTCAGTGAGAGAATGTTGATTTTTCTATCGGTATAACAGTTTGTCAGGTCAAAGCCCCACTTTGAAAAACATTCCCCAAATAGAATATCATCATGAATGTCGTCATCAAAATCACAATCAACAAACATTAACTGACTTCCTCCATAAGGCAAAGGCTTTATTCCAAAAGGAGCTTAAGTCTAGTTGGTAGAAACCATAAGCCATAGTAGGTCTATAGTTGTCCAAATTGCATAGGTTGCCTAAATTGCATTTAAGTTCTCTACTTGCATTCTACTTTCCTTTGTGAGATCCTATTTCTCCAATATCGCCTTCTCTGTTCTTTCTATTCCAAATGTGCTTATGCCTCCTGTTCTACTAATGCAAAACATGTTTCATAGATAGTTTCCTCTATCTCAAGTTTTGCCAACTTTATCCCAGTTTCACAAACACATATACAGAGATGTCACATGTAGTGATAACATGGCCTAGAGTAAGATAAAACATAAGCCAATAGTGGATAAATTTTAAAACAAGGCACTATTTTGGTGATTCAGATAACAGATGTCAACTCAGAATATATAGTGACACATATCAGGAGGCAACTGCTGCTGAGAATTTAGAAACTACAAATAACTATTGAATCATTTCCCAAACAACTCACCATGCTAAGGGAAAAATCAAAAATAGAAGTACATTCAGTACTTCAGCTTGTCTCCAAAGTTAGGGGTATTGATATATTTTTATTCTTAAACACTCTTTTACTAATAAGAGTTAAGTCTATACTTCCTCGCTACGAGAACTAAAGGTGTCCTTGTCAATATCTGTCTTCTTACACAGTTATATTTTCCAATAAAGTACTTAAATTCTTGAAAATGTAATGTCAAGTTATTTTTTAATATATCTGTCTTTCTCACTAGAACCAAGCTGAATGGCAGCAGGAACTGTATCTTATTTATCACTGTATCTTCAGGACTAGAAGAGTCTCTGGCATAGAGCAGTTGCTTGATAATTTTTTTTGAAAGAGTAACTGAAGTGTGCGTGGTATTTGGTGGCAAGAGGGTTACTTAGATATCTGATCACCTGCAGGCATCTGGAATCACCAGCCTATAGAAGGCAGAGGTTTGGGGGATCAAGTAGTGATACCTTAGAATATTTTGGTAGAAATAAGGACCATAATGGGATTGGTTAGTTGCTTCTAAGTAAAATAGAGAAATTAGGGAAAGAAAACAATGAAGTCAGAGCTTTGAATTCCCAGCTCAAGGTCTGCATAAGGGAGCAGAATGCTTCAATGTCTACCTTTTTTTCTCCTGTAGACATAGGGCCAAGATTTCTGAAAAACAAATTCAAAGTCTGATCTTTCTGGTGGCTGAATTACAAGGCAAATTGAATTCACATTGAAGTTGGTACACTGACTAAGAGTGAGACTCTCTCTAACAATTAAAAGGGGACACATGGACAAATTCCAGTGAAGTTGGAGACCATGAATGTCTAAATTCTTCAGAGCACCTTTTGCAGATGGAAACCCTTCCTCCAAGATTAAGGTTAGTATTCCTTTGCCTAAAGATTGTAATAACTTCTTTCAAGGTAATTGCCTCGCAAAGGATTGCTAACCTTCCTGAAAATCCTCAGTGCCTCTTGTTTCTACATTTGTAACCAGATTCAAGTCTCACCAGGCCCCAGAGTGTGAGTTACAAAGTGTGAACCATGAGAGGCTGCAAGTTACATCTAAATATTGCAAGAGTTTATCAACTTATATAGACAGAAACCTGAGGAACATGCATGGAAATGGATGCTAAGGGTCTGATCAGGAGGAAAGGAATATAATATCGGACAAGGATGAAATCTTGATATAGAAACGTTAAGCCAAGATTCTGGATTCCATGTGTCCGTTTGAGTGGCTCTAAGAATTTGCTTGGTTAATTGACTAAAATCTGGTGGCATAGACTAAATCCAGGTGAAATGCCAGAACTCCACTGGTATGTTGCAGAAGGTCTACAGGGCCCAGGGAAATTGAAATGCTAGAGTAGGTTTCTCATCAAAGAACCACTCACCTACCCACTAAACTACATCCAAGAAGAGTCCAAAAGACCCTTTACCAAGGCAGTGAGAAATATAATTGTAAAGGGAGTCACAGCATCCTGAAAGGGATCCTCAGTGAAGCTCCTCTCTGTACACCAGTAATGACAGTTAGAACAGTTGCAACAGAACTAAAGCTTCCAGAATCCAATTGGATGCTGGGTTGCAGGGTGGTTAGAGCTATAGGCAGTGAGCTGAGGCAGGAATCAGATGGCTTTACCCATGGAGATTTTTGTTGCTGGCTAATTTACTATATATTCTTAGAACTGGTTTGATTAAGAAAAAAAGCCGTTGGCATGGTGACTGGAAGTCTAACAACAATCACCACAATAGATATCTGCAGCCCTGAAACCAATTTTCAGGCTTGAATTTCTTTTACTTTTCTTCTTTCTTTTTTTTTTTTGAGACGGAGTCTCGCTCTGTCGCCCAGGCTGGAGTGCAGTGGCGTAATCTCAGCTCACTGCAAGCTCTGCCTCCCGGGTTCACGCCATTCTCCTGCCTCAGCCTCTCCAAGTAGCTGGGACTACAGGCGCCCGCCACCACGCCCGGCTAATTTTTTGTATTTTTAGTACAGACGGGGTTTCACCGTGGTCTCAATCTCCTGACCTCGTGATCCATCCGCCTCGGCCTCCCAAAGTGCTGGGATTACAAGCGTGAGCCACCGCGCCCGGCCTCTTCTTTCTTTCTTATTGTGTGTCTCCAAGTCCTGAGTCTACTGGGGTTATGTAGAAAAAAAGTTTTAAACATTTTTTTTGGGAAATAATTGCAAAGTTACAGCTAAATTATAAGAAAAAAAGAAGAGTTCTATACCATTTTACCCAGGTTCTCAAATTTTTAACATTTTATCATATTTGTTTTCTATATATACATATAATTATCAATATTTTTCCTTAAGCTTTGAGAATAAGTTGCATACAACATGGTCCTTTACTTCTCTAAGTACTTCAGAGTATATTCATTCACAAAGTAGATACTTCAGTGCGTACAGAGTTTATCAACGTGAACAAATTTAACATTACTAAAATTTTATCGAATCTTCTTTCTGCATGACAATTCTGTCAATTTACCCAGTAATGTCCTTTATAGCACTGTCTTCCCTGGAGTACTGGTCTACCATAAGACTGCATATCATATAGTATGTTTCTGTAGTCTCCTTTAACATTTGAAATTTTCCAGCAAATTTTTGCCTTTTAGAATACTGATTTGTTTTTTAGAAATATACTTCAGGCCATTTGTAAACCCTATTTTCTCACCTGGAACTTCTCTCTCTAGATCTTACCTATGTTCAGACTTTGAAGGGTATTTTTAGATCTAAGAGATCTGGGTCTTTAAAGTCAGTCTCGGCCAGAATCAGGCTGCAAATGCCAAAGCAAGAGATGTCAGCAATGAGTTGCAGGTCTTTGCCAAACAGAGCATCATCTGGCAGTGAAAGGAGAGCAGAAGAGGGGATTTTGAAGTGTAAGTCCTTTGATGGGGAGGGATTATGAACAAGCTGTCTTGCCAGAGAAAACAAACAAAAAGGGAGGTATCAATGCTTGTGAGGTTTCATCATATGGGAGGAAAAAGTTTTGGGCGTGGTTGATTTATTAGAATTATCATGAGACTTGAGGAGATTAATGAGGAAATGATACGATGCTTGCTTCCACCAGGGTGGGATCTTAATAATGTAGTAGTGAGAATCACAACTCTGTGAAACAGTGGGATGCTCACTCTTTTTAAAAGTACCATTGCTGGTATTCCATGGTGTAAATACTCCACCACTCTATCATTTCAATATACCAACATGACAGCACTGCTACAGAGCACTGAGAAGATGTGCGCAGTGGCTTTCAGGACCCTGCACACCAATGAATGCCAATGCTTTTTAAGCTGAGCTAATTGAATCCATTAATATGAGGATATAAAATACAGGAGCAGTCAGGTGCGGTGGCTCATGCCTGTAATCCCAGCACTTTGGGAGGCCGAGGCAGGCAGACGACCTGAGGTCAGGAGTTCGAGACCAGCCTGGCCAACATGATGAAACCCCGTCTCTACTGAAAATACAAAAATTAGCCAGGCGTAGTGGTGGGCGCCTGTAATTCCAGCTACTCGGGAGGCTGAGGCAGGGAGAATCACTTGAGCCTGGGAGGTGGAGGTTGCAGTGAACTGAGATCACGCCACTGCACTCCAGCCTAGGCAATACAGAGCAAGACTCCATCTCAAAAATAAATAAATAAATAAAATACGGGCGCGTGTGTGTGTGTGTGTGTCATATGTATGTGTGTGTGCATATGTATGTGTATGTGTGTACATATGTACACTCACATACATACACATCACAAAACAACCCTTCATGGGGAAACAACCACTGGTGTGATTCAAAACAAAACAAAAAGAGAGTGCTTTATATCACTGCAACTTCTCTCTTAAGTTATACCAAATAGAAGGCCTATCTGTACTTCAAATCTAGATGGTTTTAGAAGGTGCAGGTAGGAATAGGGACTCCTGGGAGCTGGCTTGCTCTGTATAAAACTGGGAAAATATTTTAGATTGTTGGGAGAGAGGGAGGGACCCTGGGCAAGGGGAGGAGGACGCTGGCAGCTTGGGACTACATGGGTACAAGTGAGAGGCTCAGAGCCCTCAAGGGCCAAGCAGTGCAAAAGGGACTTTCAAAGGAAATTGTCACTAAGAGACAGTATTAAATTTGGGGCCACGGGGTGTGCTCACCGCTCCCTCCTCCTCAGTCGCTCTAATAAAGGCCACTTTGCTCACTGATGCTTCTCTGTAGATGCAGATTTGCGGGGAAATTGTGGAAGTAAACTGGGTGGCTGGGTTCAGCTTTGTCAGAACTCGGAAATAGCCCTAGGAGCTTCAACAGAGTGAAAGCTGAAGCAGCACAAAAGCAGCTTAAAAACAACAACAAGGCAGCTTTGCTGTGTGTTTCCTTACCCTCGCCCCATTCTCTCCCGCTTGGTGATGGTCTTGAAGAAGGTGGCCAGGTTCCCAGGATGGGACCCTGGTCCTTGGTTCCCAAGGGAGCAGAGAAGAACCTATTCTCAAAGAATTGTGTATGTTTGTTCCAACCTGTCTGGGGGTTACCTGAAGGACTGACACAAGGCCATTGCCTTTGTTTTACCTAACTCAGAATTCATTCAGGGCAGAAAAGCTGCAGCAATGGTGTAGTCAAGATGTGGGAGGATGCAAACTTTGCCAGCGTCCTGTCCTGGGAGTGCTCCTGGCTGTAGTCAGTACTGCCTGTCTCCTGCAGCCATCTGGGGAAGCTTCCATTGAAAGTAGCCTTGTGCAAACTCCATCAAGATCTCTGCAGACAGGGGTGCCACAGAACAGCTGGGGGAGCAGGACATCCTGTTGTGAGAGCTAGTGGAGAAAGCTACTCCCTCTGTGTCCCCCTGGGATGCCACAGCTTCCCTGCTAGAGTCCTTGCTAACTTTGGCCTTTTCATCTCTTGGTGTCCACCTGCCCACATGATCCAGCCACCCCATCACTGTCCTTTCTTTCCCTTCACCACAGGGTGTCTTTATGCCACTGGCCCTCAATCTCTTAATGGTCTGGTTCTCACATCAAGGTAGTGATGTTTTCTTTTTAACTCCAAGGCACACTCAGACACTGTATTCTATTACCCATCCAAACCTCTTTTGGTCTCTGACTCAAGCTCCTCTGTCAGAATTTCAATCTTTCACCTACTTTAACTCATCCCAGGAATCACACTGATTCACTGGACTGGGATTTGCACCTACCACCCTCTCTGCTCCTCCTTGGGCAAACTCTGCTTTAACTCTGACTCGTGGGACTCAGTTGCAATCTTTTTTTTTTTTTTTTTTTTTTGAGAAAGTCTTACTCTGTCACCAGGAGGGAGTGCAGTGGCATGATCTCAGCTCATTGCAACCTCTGCCTCCCGGGTTCAAGCAATTCTCCTGTCTCAGCCTCCCGAGTAGCTGGGACTACAGGCGTGCACCACCACACCCAGCTAATTTTTTTTTGTATTTTTAGTAGAGACAGGGTTTCACCAGGCTGGCCAGGATGGTCTCGATCTTGTGATCCACCTGCTGTGCCCTGTCCTGAGTGCTGCTCTCCAGTGACCTCCGGCTGGGTGTTCCCTTCCTCCCTGAAGTCTCAGGCAAAAAGCACCCAGCTTACCCCTTCCCCTGACACAGGTGTGTTCCATCCCCTTCTCCCTCTCCATTCTCTTGCAAGAGCTAATTTCTAGCCACCTGCCAGAAGCCTGTCTCTGGCAGGTCCTGCAAGCAGGCATGTGGAAGCTGCTAGACTCCCGCTCTGTGATGTCCAGGAGCACCTGGGGAGAAGTTATCCAAAAAGGGGATGTCTGGATTTGGGAGGACACATAAAGGGGGGATCATTTCCAAAACTCCTGAGGTCAGTCTACCAAACGAAGACTGGAGACACCTGAGAGTCAGTTGCTGGCAAGCAGGACACCACAGGTGTCCAAACTTTCAGGAGCAATGAAGACAATGAAAGCAGCAGCGCAGGCCATAGTGGCCTCTGCATCCCACAACCATGGGGCACCCTGAGCGGCAGGTGTGGGGCCAGCTGCTCAGGGTGTCCTCTGCCTGCACAGTGAGACTCAGGGCTGATTCTCCCCATCTCTGGTAGCTCTTCGCCACTAGGGTCCCTTCTGTCTTAGGTGGGACAGCTCATGCACCCTCAGTCCTAAAGCAGGCTAAGTGGTCCCCACCTACTCCTTCCTCTCCCCAGAGCCTTCCCCACCCCACAGCTGTGCCACAGCTCTGGGCTGAAGCCCTGCCAGTTACCACCCCACATCTGGCCCTGGTACAACCTCAGGCCCCACTTCCACCCTGATCCTGCCTGGTGCATTGCAGATTAGAGCCTGCACTAGTTTTCAATGCAGAGGTCCTACACATATTTTATGTTTATTACTAGGTATTCAATGTTTTTGATAATGTGTTTAAATTTTATTTTCTACGTATTTATTGCTAATATGTAGAAATAAAAGTTTTATTCGTTCAACATGTGTTCTATAATATTGCTACATCCAGTATTAGTTCTAATAATTTTAGATTCCACAAGAGTTTCTAGCTACAAAATTATGTCATCTGCAGATAGTTTTCCTTTTCCTTTCAAATCTTCATCCTTTTCATTTTAGTTTTTGCACTTGGTAGGCCTTCTAATACAATATTGAATAGAAATGGTGAGAAAAAAACATACTTTCCTTCAATCTTAGAAGAAAGCATTCAATCTTTCATTATTATGATACTTACCATAGGACTTCTATGGGTGCCATTTAACAGGTTGATTAAGTTTCCTTCTATTCCTAGTTCGCTGACAATTTTTATGAGAAATGAGTTGGGTGTTTTGTCAAATGCTTTTTCTACATATAGTGATTGTATAATTCTCCTCTTTTAACCTGTTAGTGTGGTGGATTACATTAATTGATTTTCATATGTTAAATCAACCTTGTATTCTTGGACTAAAACCAATTCATTCATAAAGTATTGTACTTTTATTATACTATTGTAAGATTTGCTTTGCTAATTTTATGTAATATTATGTTAAAGATTGTTCTTTAATTCCAATAAGACATTAAAGTCTTATTCTATGAAAAGTGTCTTCAATTGAGAAGTATCATTGTAAAAGAGAAATTTTGTATTTATTGACAGTAAAAGTACTCAAAATAGGTACGAGGCAGAAATCAGGCAATTATTGTCCTTCTGATATTATGATTGTTATTCACCTAATGGCTACCAGACATATTTAACGACACTTTAAGAGTTAAATGTGTTCATTTTGAGAGCTAACTGAGCAACAGCGTAGTCATAAATACAAGCACAAATTAGATCCCTGAGGTTGAGAGGGGAGTATCCTTTTATAAGGGGATTATTCAGAGAATTAAAAGATAAATATATTAAATTTGTAAATCCTCATTTAAATAAAAATTAGCATTTTAGATTTCTCATAGAAAACTCTTGGTTCTTTGAGAACCAAGGATCTATAGAACCCAGTTTGAGAAAAGACAACTTAGAAGAATGTAAGACTTCAAGGAAAGTGCTTAACAAATAAAGATTTAAGTGAAGAAAAATAGTATAGCATATATGAATGTTTGGTTGGCTAATTAACTTATTAACCTATTATTATGGCAAAAGACCATTGAGATTTTGTTAAATAGGCTTTCTTATCTGAAACATAAATTCCAATCAAAGGAATTTGTGGCTATTTATTCCTGCATTGTCCTTAATAGGACACAGTGTTATTGATAGGAAACGGTGTTATTCT
>NW_026652285.1:52995944-52999268 GCF_009828535.3 Hylobates moloch | reverse complement strand
CACTGCATTGCCTGGTGCCTGCAGTGGAAGCCGCTTGGGGTACACCTAGTTCAGCTGAAGCCTCACATGGAGCTGGTGCCTGTGCCAGTGCCTGGAGCTGCCCACCCTGCCATAGCTGGCACACCTGGCTGTTTGCAATGGCCAGACCCAGGATTCACTCACACACCCCTCGCCGTTGCACACCTGGCTTGCCCTTGGCAGGCATGGGATCCAGGCCAGTAGCATGAGCCAAGCGCAGCCTGCCAGGCAGAGTGGGTGGAACCAGCCCAGAGGGCACAAGCAAAACCCAAGCAGAGGTGCTGCAGGCCACAGAGGTTTCTGGCTGGTGAAGTGACACACTAAGGATCCCAATTTTATAATGATAAAGTAATAAATTCAACAACAGGATGAAACAATTGTAAATATACATGCACCCAACATTGGAGCACTCAAATATATAAATCAAATATTATTAGATCTAAAAACAGTGGTAGACTACAATACAATAATAGTAAGAGACCTCAACACCTCACTGAAAAATGGACAAATCATCTAGGCAGAACACCAACAAAGAAACAGACTTAAACTGCATGCATCATAGACCAAATAGACCTAAGAGACATTTACAGAACATACCGTTCAACAGCTGCAAGATATACATTTTTCTCAACTGCATATAAAATATTCTCCAGGATAGATGATTTTTTAGGCCACCAAAAAAGTCTTAACAAAATTAAGAAGATAAAGATTATATGAAAAGGTATTTTCTGGCCAGAGTGGTGTAAAATTAGAAATTAACAAAAAGGAAAACATTAGAAATTTTACAAATATATGGAGATTATACAACATGATCCTAAATAATCAACGTGTCAATGAAGGAATTAAAAGAAAAATTTAAAAATTTCTTGAGATAAATGAGAATGGAAATAGAACCTATGGGACATAGCAAAAACAGTTCTAAGATGCAAGTTTATAGCCATAAACACCTACATCAAAAAGGAAGAAAGAATTCTATTAAACAACCTAATTTTGTACCTCAAGGAACTAGAAAGATAAGAACAAACTAAACTCAAATTGGTAGCAGAAAGGAAATAATAAAGGTCAGTGCAGAAATAAACAAAATAGAAACCAAAATAACAATTCGAATGATCAATAAAATAAAAAATTGATTATTTGAAAATATAAACAAAATTGATAAACCTTCAGCTACTTTAAGAAAAATGAGAGAATACTCAAATAAAATAAGATATGAAAAAGAGACATTACAACTGATACCACAGAAATACAAAAGGTCATAAGAGACTATTATGAACTATAGGCCAACAAATTTGACAATATAGAAAAAAATGCAAATCGTAGACACATACAACTACCAAGATTAAATCATGCAGAAACAGAACATTCGAAAAGACCAATATTGAGTGAAAGAATTGAATCAGTAATATGACGTATTCCATCAAATAAAGTCCAGAACCTAATGACTTTGTCTCTGAATTCTACTAATCATTTAAAGAAGAACTAATATCTATTATCAATCTAATAGTCTCAAACTATTCCAGAAAGTTGAAGAGGAAGCCACACTTCCAAACTCATTTTACAAGGCTGCAATACCCTGATTCTGAAACCAGACAAAGTCACAATAAAAACGAAAACTGGAGGCTAATATCGCAAATGAAAATAGATGCAAAAACTCTCAACAAGATACTAGTAAACTGTAGCACATGAAAAAGGTCATTCACTATGATCAAGTGGGATTCATCCTAGGGATGCAAAGATAGTTCAACATATGTAAATAAATAAATGTGATACAGGAAATCACCAGAAAAAAAATCATTTCAATAGACACAGAGAAAGCATTTGAAAAAATGCAACATCTTTTAATGATAAAATCTCTCAATAAATTACCTCAACACAGCAAAGGCCATATACAACAAACCCACAACTAACATACACTGAATGGAGAAAAGTTGAAGCTTTCTCCGAGATTAGGGACAAGATGAAGGTCTCCACTTTCACCACTGTTATTCACCATAGTATGGGAAGTCCTAGCCAGGGCAATTAGGCAAGAATGAAAATAAAAGGCATACAAATTGGAAAAGAGGGGGTAAAATTATCCATGTTTGTAGATGATGTGATATTACATATAGAACCCCTAAAAACTTCACCAAAAAAAGTGTTAGAGCTAATAAATGAATTCAGTGAATTCACAGAATACTAAATCAACATCGGTAGTATTTCTATATGCTAACAGTAAGCTAACTGAAAAAGAAATCAAGAAAACAATAATTGTATATCCACATGCAGAAGAATGAAACTAGATCCCTACATCTTACCATATACAAAAATCCACTCAAAATGGATTAACAACTTAAATGTAGAAACTGAAACTATAAACTACTAGAAGGAAATATAGGAGAAATCTTTTATAATATTGGGCTTGGCAGGGACTTTTAAAATAAGACCTCAAAAACATAGGCAACAAAACAAAAATAGACTAATGAAATTAAATCAAACTAAACTTTGCACAGCAAAGGAACAGTTAACAGAGTAAAGAGACAATGTACAGAATAAAATATGTGCAAACTATACATCAGACAAGGGGTTAATAATCAGAATATATAAGGAACTTAACAGCAAAAGCACAAACAACTTGATTTAAAAATGGGCAAAATACCTTGATAGACATTTCTAGAAAGAATACATAAAAATGGCCAACAGATATATTAAAAATGATCATCATCAGTAATCATCAGAGAAGTACAAATCAAAATCACAGTGCGATATCTCACACCTGTTAAAATGGCTATTTATTCAGTTGATGTAAAAGTAATTGCATTTTTGCCATTACTCTGCACCAACCTAATTTAAAAGCAACATAATCAACAACAATAACAAAAGATAATAAGTGTTGGTGAGGATGCAGAGAAAAAGAAACACACACGGTTGATGAGATTATAAAGTAGGGCAGCTATTATGGAATACAGTATGGAGGTTTCTGAAAAAATTGAAAATCAAGCTACTATATGATCCAGCAATGTCGCTAATGGGTATATATCCAAAAGCAATGAAATCAGCATGTTGAAGAGATGTCTGCACTCCTATATTTATTGCAGCATTATTCATAATAGCCAAGATATTGAATCAACTGATTCAACAGGTGAGTGGGTAAAAATAGGGGTGTGCATACACACTGAAATACTTTCAGTCAGAAAAAAAATGAAGTCCTGCTGTTCGTGACAATTTGGATGAATCTAAAGGACATTATATTGAGTGAAATAAGCCAGACACAGAAAGATAAATACCCCATGATCTCATGGTGGAAGCCAAAAAAAAAAAAAAAAAAAA
>NW_026652285.1:52987282-52995844 GCF_009828535.3 Hylobates moloch | reverse complement strand
AAAAAAAAAAAAAAAAAATATATATATATATATATATATAATAGAAGTAGAGTAGAACAGTGATTACCAAAGATTAGGGAGAAAGGGGGGGATGGGAGGATGGGGACAAGTTGATCAATTTGTACAGGGTCGTAATAAGATAGGAAGAATTCTAGTATTCTATTATACAGTAGGGTAACTATGGCTAACAACAAGGTATTGTACATTACAAAATAGCCAGAAGAGAGGCTTTTAAATGTTCTCATTACAAAGAAATAATAAATGAGGATGAGGTGACAGGCTGATTGCCCTTATTTGATCATTATACACCACATACATGAATGGAAATATCAAATTCTACTCCATAAATATGTAGTTACAATGTATGAATTAAAAAATTTAAAAAATTAGTTGCCAATATAAACGAACAGGTGCAACCAAGAACAAAACATGTTTTTCCCCTACAAAAAGTAGTTAGTGATAGTATAATCTGGATCTGATAACGGCTTCCTCCATTAGTATCTTAATATTTCAAGCCCCTGGAACGGTGGTTCTCAAAATGTGATCACCTGACCAGCTTTATCAGCATCACCTTATAACCTGTTCTGTATTCAAATTATCAAGCCCTGCCACAGGCCTGTGGAATCAGCAACTCTGGTGGAACCCAGCAATCTGTGTTTTAAAAGGCACTCCAGGTGATTTTCGTGCACTCTAAAATTTCATGCCCTGGTGGAGGACAAGTTGTTCTTAGTATAGGTCACTACTTGGTAAAGAGGCTTATCACAGCCAGAGTGAAGATTTGGACTAACTAAAGCTATTATGACAGAACTCGTTGCTGTAGTAATACGGAATGGCTTTTCTCCATTTCTTGGCCGAGACTGGTATCTGAAAGTAGGAGTAGGGATATAAAAATGCTTTCCATTTCAACACAGTGACCAGCTAACATGACATTTAGAGAAAACATGATCGAGGTTGGACAAATCACAGCGCTAATTAAAATTAAGCAAGTATGGACAAAATCTAGACTTCCTTACCCATTTTGGGGGAGGTAAATCTCACTGGGTAAAAGATCTTATTATTAAAAGGTCTTTACAGCACATCCCTTCTGCTTATTTATTCTCAGTTTTAGCTGGACATTAGAATCATCTGGGGAACTTTAAAATTACTGATATTTCAACCCATATCAGAGAACCAGCAATTCTGATTTAATTGATCTGGGATGCAGCCTGAGCATCAGGATTTTTAAGAAGCTTTTCAGGTGATTCTAATGTAAGGCCAAACTTGGAAACCACTGCTTAAACTTCAGTGCTTAAGAATTGCTGCTACTTCTTTTATTCTAGCCCTCCTGTGATGAGATCCAGCTGTAGTTGAGGCTTATGTTTCTTTTACTCTCATTATAAGATAACACTGAACTCAAAGCAAACCCTGTATGCCACATGGCATGGCTGGATATCCAGAAATATTTGGTTATTTAAGATATATACCATTTAAATCAGGGGTCCCCAGCTCTTGGCCCACACACTGGTACCTGTTAGAAACCAGGTTACACAGCAGGAGGTGAGTGGTGGGCTAACAAGGGAGATGAGCTTCATCTGTATTTACAGACACGCCCCATTGCTCACGTTAACACCTGAGCTCTGCCTCCTGTCAGATCAGCAGCAGTATTAGATTCTTGTAGGAGCTCGAATCCTATGGGGAACTGCAGATGTGAGGGATATAGGTTGCACTCTCCTTATGAGAGTCTAATGTCTGATGATCTGTCACTGTCTACCGTCACCCCCAAATGAGACCATCTAGTTGCAGGGAAACAAGCTCATGGCTCTCATTGATTCTACATTATGGTGAGTTGGATAATTATTTCATTATATATTACAGTGTAATAATAATAGAAATAAAGTGCACAGTAAATGAAATGCTCTTGAATCATCCGGAAACCATCCTCGCCGACCCTGGTTCATAGAAAAATTGTCTTCTATGAAACCGGTTCCCAGTGCCAAAAAGGTTGGGGACTGCTGATTTAAATAATATCACTGATCTATTAAAAACTCACATATACATTGAATTAGTATGTTTGCTTTTGAAATCATTTTAGGAAGCCATATCTCGAATCTAGTAGTGTTGTCATTACATAAATACCTGGGAATTTTGTTTTAGAGATTTCTTTTTTTAAACTCCAGGGATTAAAACCAAAACTGCTTGGTGTTATTTGTGCTGGGGCCATGAAAATCTCCTGCTATCAGACCTTAACTATTATTTAGCAGCTTATTTAGTCTTTCTGATATAAACCTCACTAATCTTTTCTATGCCTACACTGCTAATATTTTAGGCTGGACCCACTTAAATATTTTTAAAATGTAATATAGATTCACAAGAGGTTACAGAGAATTATATGGGTAACTCGGTGTATGCATCATCCATCCTCCCCCAAAGTTGACATTTTGCGTGAATATAGTATATTATCAATACCAGGAAATTGACATTTATACAGTTCATAGAGCTAATTCAGATTGTACTAGTTCTATGTGCTGTCTTAGTACATTTGAGCCGCTAGTGTCTACCTATGCTGATCTATGAGGTAGATCAGGTCCTCATCTACCCCAGGTGTGAGGCAGAGAGAGCCTCACTGCTGCAGTCACTGCTTTGCATTAGGCCACTTTTGCTCCAGGTGTGGGGTGAGGCTCCACTGAAGCTACTACAGCTGTGGATCACGAGGCTGGACCCCGCTTTAGAAATGCTTAGATCTGAATACATAGCTTGAGTCTTGCAAGACCTCTGTCTTTGTTAATGTTTTCTATTGCTGTCATATAACTCACTGTACGTTTAGTGACTTAATAAATATATTTATTATCTTACACTTTCTTATGTCAGAAGCCTGACAGATCTCAATGGGCTAAAATAAAGGTGTTGGCAAGGCTGAATTCATTTCCGAAGGCTCGAGGGATGAACCCCTTTGCTGGACTTTACCAGCTTCTAGAAGTCAATTGCAGTTCTTGGTTCAGGTGCCACTTTCTTCATTGTCAAAGCCAGCAATGTTGCATCTGTGACCATTCTACTGTGATCTGTCTCTCTCCCTCCCTCTCCCTCCCCAAATGGGGATAGTTCCCTGCTTTTAAAGACTTATGTGATTTGATTTGTTCCCTGAGATAATCCAGGATAATCTATTTCAATGTAACTTTTACAATATCTGTAAAGCCCCTTTTTTCCATATAAGGTAAAATATTCACAGGTTTGGGGGACTAGGGTGAGGATGTCTTTGGGGGCAATTATTCTGCCAATCATACCCTCAGTGAGTGGCCATGAGAAAATTATTGAGCTTTTCTGGTTTTATTTTCCTCATCTATACAAACTGTAGAAGAATATCTAGTTTGTGTTAGAAAAATAAAATAGCATAGAGTTGTAGAAAGCACCTAGCACAGAAAGTAAAATTTCATCTTTTTCTTTTACATTATTCTCCAAGTACATTCACTTGAACAGTTACTTTTTTTTAAAACAGAGTTGGCCAGGCGCGGTGGCTCACGCCTGTAATCCCAGCACTTTGGAAGGCCCAGGTGGGCGGATCTCAAGGTCAGGAGATCGAGACCATCCTGGCTAACATGGTGAAACCCCATCTCTACTGAAAATACAAAAAACTTAGCGGGGCGTGGTGGTGGGCGCCTGTAGTCCCAGCTACTCTGGAGGCTGAAGCAGGAGAATGGTGTGAACCCAGGAGGCGGAGCTTGCAGGGGGCCGATATCGCGCCACTGCACTCCAGTCTGGGCGACAGAGCGAGACTCTGTCACAAAAAAAACCCAAAAAAACAAACAAACAAAAAAACATGTACCCTAGAACTTAAAGTACTGAAAAAAAGACAGAGTTAACACATTTTAGAGTTCAGGTGCTATGGGTTGTTTGAATTATCTGAGTTGCTAAATACCGTCTGGGCGACAGAGCGAGACTCTGTCTCAAAAAACAAACAAACAACAACAACAACAAAAACACGTACCCTAGAACTTAAAGTATTAAAAAAGAAAAAAAAGCAGAGTTAACACATTTTAGGGTTCAGGTGCTATGGGTTGTTTGAATTATCTGAGTTGCAATTAGCTAAACACAGATGTAAAACATTTGATTTTTTGTCTTGTGTTGTTTATTCTCTCCTCCTGTTAAATCTATAAGCCCTTGTCTAGCTACAGTCAGAGCTTATTTTACTATTTAACCCTAGTTCAATTTAAATTCTCTCTACATCTCTATTATGTGTCTAGAATTGGATATGGTTGTGGTTCTTAACCTTAGTTGTACATCATAATCATTTGGGGAGTTTTCAAAAAATACTGATTTCAAATTATTATTGTGGATATTTGGAGAGGAACCTGAGAATGAGAAGCTCTGGCTTGTGGTTTCTGGAGCCAAATTATGGTCGACACTGAGTCAAATCATTCGAGAGATCATTTCTTAAAAGGATTTTGTCTATCATGACCAATATTCTTCCTTTGCCAATATACTTGATTTGTGCTGATTTGAAAAGAAGCAGCAGTTTGGTCCCCTGAATTATATTCTCATGCTGTAGAATTATATCTTCAAATGCTCATTTCTTTTTCCTGTTCTCAGCCTCATGGACTCATATCCTTGGGCAACTTTTAACGTACCACATTGTTCTACTTACACTCAGAAAGTCAAGATTCCCACTGATGAAAATAGACCTTCTATGGGCACCCCCCTGGGAGTGTAGGTCAGTTCCAGACCTATCATATGTTAGCTGAAGCAGATACAAGTGGTATTGTATTTTTGGCATTCTTCCTAGTCAGTTGTAGAGAGAATAAGACAAAGTTTTATCTCTTTAGGTGTCATCTGAGTGAATAGGCTGCTCCTCTCCAATGCATGGTGTGTGCAAAATTAAAGATAGAATGTTATCTCCAGGAGGGATCAACCAGTTCAAATAAATCAAACTGCCCACTAAAAGATGAGGAACTGTGGCTGAAATGGTTAATTTTACATGACAACCTGGCTAGGCCATGATGCCCAGATATTTGCTCAGGCATTATTCTGAGTCATTCTGTGAAGGTGTTTTTTTGGGGTGAGATTAACATCTACATGGTGGGTTTTGAGTAAAGCAGATTGCCTGCCATGTTTGTGGGACTCATCTAATCAGTTGAAGACCTTAATGGAAAAAAACCTGACCTCCCATGAGCAAGGAGTAATTCTGCTATCAGACTGCATTCTGCCAGAACTGCAGCTCTTCCCTGGGTCTGCAGCCTGGTGGCCTACCCTGCAGATTTTGAATTTACCATACCTCCAAAATTGTATGAGCTAACTCCTTTCTCTCTCTGTTTGTAAAACCTCCTGTTATGTTTCTCTGAAAAAACCTGACTAATACAGCAGGCCATATAGATAAAGGGATGAGTCCAACTTCACCCAGGTAGAAAGTAGCACAGCGAGAACTAGAATTTAGTCTCATGACTCATTGACTCACAGTCTCTCATGAACACTAAGCCAGCACTGGAGTTGGGAAACTATGGCCAACTGATCAAATTCTGCTTGGCTCTTGGTTTTGTAAATAAAATCTTATGGAACACAGCCAAACTCATTCATTAATGTATTGTATATGGGTGTTTTCATGCTAAAACAGCAGAGTTGAGCAATTGCAATGGAGAAATATGACCTGCAAAATCTAAAATGTTTGCCCTCTTACCTTTTACAGAAAAAGTTTGCTGACTCCTGCCCTAGAATGGCATCTGATTCCTGACGACTCTAAGGGGAATAATTCATGCACATTGGGTCAGATGATCAATTTCATGTTCTGCTTAGGTCAATTATCTCTTAAATTTTATTCCTCCCAGGTGGCCAAACTGGAAAGGAATAGCTGAAGACATGCAGATATGTTTTGCTATGTCTGTTCACCTCATGCTGCTCCCTGTGGTTCTCAGCACTGGTCTGTTCTAACCATCTACCATTCATTTCTTCATGACTCTGGCTTCACATACTTGGCAACAAATCTGTTTCTTCTTCTATCCTGGATGACCCATTCCATGGACTGATAATGGAAGCAATATCTTACTCTATATAATTTGTCCTTGATACTGTCTATCTTGGGGTCTTCATATATGTCCTAGTTGGCCAGTCAAACCCTGTCTTTTGCTACTACTACTAATACCACATTTTATAGAATGAATTTGGCTGAATGCACTGAATTATCCATTTAGAAACCATTTGTGGCCTGTCACTAGGTTTTAGCACAGGTGTAGAAACTTGGGTTAATATCTATATTTAAATCAACCTAATTGGTCAAAAACGTTGTTTACTACTTTACTACACAAGCAACTTCTCCTATCTTTCCACTGATGTCAAAAGTATAATATTTTATTGCTTAAATTATTTAGAGAATTAGATTCTCCATTTCAGGGAGCATTGGAATATGGAGACTTAGTGTGACATAACTATTTTATTATATTATTTCTAAAATGTTGAGTTAGGCTTTGAACTTTGGCCAAGAGAGGGCAAAAAAGAAATTGAAAAATTAAGAGTGGAAAAAACTTCTGATGGCATGAATACTTAATAAAGATTTCATTTTGATCAATAGTTTAGGCCATTGGAAAATAACTGATAAGATTTTATTCCCACCCCTTAGTAATATTCTGTTCGTTGTCATTTTTTATAATATAAAACTTATTAAAATGTGTAGGGCCCTTTTCATTTTTTAAACAAATCTATATCTAGATGAAGGTAGAATTTACTTATTACTGGAGCCTTGGACTTGTGACTGCAGCTCTGTCTTCTTTCTATCATGCCTGCTAAATTTCTAACTTCTTGGACATTAGGTAATCATTCTGCTTCTGTCCCCTTCCTCAATATATAGCTTGGTGACTAGAGTAAGGAGATATAATGCCTGATTTCCTGGGTCCAAATCCTGACTCTAAAATTTCTTTGATGAGTACCCCTGTGTAAAATTTCTCTTTCTGTATCAGTATTCTCATTTATGAAATAGAAATAATAATATTACATCTCTTAGGAGTTTCTGTGGTGGTTAAAAGAGAAGATCTATATAGCAATAAGAACTTATCAGTTATTGAAACAGTAAAAGAAATGTTAAAAAAAGTTGTTATAAAGTCTCTGATTTTATAGGTAATACAGACTAGCTTATGTAGGTATAGAATTTACATAAACATGTACATTTCATATCTGTGTGTATACATTCTTATATTAAATGGAGCAGCAACACTAATGTCTAAACATGTCCTCTGTGAAGTGTAGATCTCCTATATGCAGAAATGGTGCTCCAGTTAACTATTGCTGCATAACAAAGTGCTACAAACTTAGTATAGAAACAAAAATATTAATATGTTCATAGATTCTGTGGGTCAGCAGTTCAGACAGTGCGCAGCAGGGATGGCTTGTCCCTATTCCGCAACTAATATCTGGAGCTTCAGCTCATGGGACTTCAAATGGCTGGTACTGGAATCATTCACATGTTTTTAATTTACATATCTGGCACCTGAGATTGAGTGACTTGAGGACTGAGACCAACAGGGGCTGTTAATTGGTGTGCCTACATGTATCTTCCTCTGTGGCTTAAACTTCTCATAGCATAATGGGTAGGTTTCAAAATAATGTTCCAAGGAGTGTCGAAAGATCAAGCATTCCAAGAGAACAAAGCAGAAGCTGCATGATCTTCTATGGCCTAGTCTTAGATATTATATAGCATCCTTTCTATTATACTCTATTTCAGGAGTTGGAGAACTTTTTTCTATAAAAGGTCAGATAGTAAGTGTTTAGAATTTCAGAGCCATACAGTGTCCATTGCAACTTCTTAATTCTGCCGTTGTACAAAAAGCCATAGAAAATATATATAAAAATGAACATGGTTGTACTTCAATATTCACAAAAGCAGGCAGGTGGCCTAGATTTGGTCAATAGGACACAGTTTACTGACATTGCTCTACTGGTTGAGGCCATAAAAAAGCCTGTCCAAATTCAAGGCAAAAACATATAGGTTCCATTTCTGGATGAAAAGGATGCCAAAGAATTTAAAGCCCTGTATTAAAACCATCATATGTAGAATATGGTTATATGGGGTCTGTGTATTCTACTTCTCACACTCATGGGGACTATTAAGTACTGGGACATACTGCTAGATTCTTCATTAGCCTGTGTCAAGCTCAAAGTTGAAATATACACTTAATGACCTTGATTCTCAAAACAATTAGTGACTTCATTTAACTATAATTTTATGTAATTTTGCATCCTAATAAACATAAAAATAGCTTTTATTTTTAAAATTTATTTTATTTTTACTTTACCTTTATTATTTTTATTTTTACTAATTTTTTAAATTTCACATATTTTAGATTCAGGGGATACATTTGCAGATTTGTTACATGAGTTTGTTGCATGATGCTGAGGTTTGGTATACAAATGATCACATCACCCAGATAATGAGAATAGTGCCCAATACGTATATACATGTATACATATATAAAATATATAAATATATAATATATAAATATAATATATTATATTATATATAATTATATATTATATTATATATAAAAATATATAATATATAAATTTATATATGAATATATAATATATAAATATATAATATATATTTTA
>NW_026652285.1:52967790-52987182 GCF_009828535.3 Hylobates moloch | reverse complement strand
AAACTGGCTAGCCATATGTAGAAAGCTGAAACTGGATCCCTTCCTTATACCTTATACAAAAATTAATTCAAGATGGATTAAAGACTTACATGTTAGACCTAAAACCATTAAAATCCTACAAGAAAACCTAGGCAATACCATTCAGGATATAGGCGTGGGCAAGGACTTCATGTCTAAAACACCAAAAGCAATGGCAACAAAAGCCAAAATTGACAAATGGGATCTAATTCAACTAAAGAGCTTCTGCACACCAAAAGAAACTACCATCAGAGTGAACAGGCAACCTACAGAATGGGAGAAAATTTTTGCAACCTACTCATCTGACAAAGGGCTAATATCCAGAATCTACAATGAACTCAAACAAATTTACAAGAAAAAAACAAACAACCCCATCAACAAGTGGGCGAAGGACATGAACAGACACTTCTCAAAAGAAGACATTTATGCAGCCAAAAAACACATGAAAAAATGCTCATCATCACTGGCCATCAGAGAAATGCAAATCAAAACCACAATGAGATACCATCTCACACCAGTTAGAATGGCCATCATTAAAAAATCAGGAAACAACAGGTGCTGGAGAGGATGTGGAGAAATAGGAACACTTTTAGACTGCTGGTGGGACTGTAAACTAGTTCAACCATTGTGGAAGTCAGTGTGGCGATTCCTCAGGGATCTAGAACTAGAAATACCATTTGACCCAGCCATCCCATTACTGGGTATATACCCAAAGGATTAGAAATCATGCTGCTATAAAGACACACGCACACGTATGTTTATTGCGGCACTATTCACAATAGCAAAGAGTTGGAACCAACCCAAATGTCCAACAACGATAGACTGGATTAAGAAAATGTGGCACATACACACCATGGAATACTATGCAGCCACTGGAAATCATCATTCTCAGCAAACTATCGCAAGGACAATAAACCAAACACCGCATGTTCTCACTCATAGGTGGGAATTGAACAATGAGAACACATGGACACAGGAAGGGGAACATCACACTCCGGGGACTGTTGTGGGGTGGGGGGAGGGGGGAGGGACAGCATTAGGAGATATACCTAATGCTAAATGATGAGTTAATGGGTGCAGCAAACCAACATGGCACATGGATACATATGTAACAAACCTGCACATTGTGCACATGTACCCTAAAACTTAAAGTATAATAATGAAAAAAAAGATGATAAGAAAAGTCAAGGTCAACATTTAAAAAGAGATGACAGAAGATGAGAAGACAGAAAAGAAGAAAAGAGGACAGGGAGAGGAGCGGAAAGGGAGGAGAGGGAGGGAAGAGGAGGTGAAAAGGGGACAGAGGGGAGAGGTGGTGGGGGAGAAGGAGAGGGGAGGGAAGAGGGGAGAAGGGAGAGAAAGGATAGGGGAGGGGAGGGACTGGGAGGAAAGAGGAGAGGAGAGGAGAGGAGAGGAGAGGAGAGGAGAGGAGAGGAGAGGAGAGGAGAGGAGGAGAGGAGAGGAGAGGTTAGACAGGTAGCTACAGTTTGTATGGGAAACAAAAGGATTGAGACGACATTCTAGACTTTGAGGCTTGTGGAAAGAGAGATGAGGGAAACCAAAGCCTTCAAGGCAGAAAAGCAGACAAAGATATAAAGAATACTCTTCCATATTTTCAGACAACTAGTCTTTGATGCAATATTTCATGCCTTGCTTACATTTCAGTTGGTAAAAAACATATATATATTTACCCTCAACACTAGTGAAGAATAAGTTGTTTTCTTAATAACTTGCTCTAGTGCAATTGCCCTACCATCTTAACATTATTCTGTATTCATCTGACTGTACTACTTGAAAAGAATACACAATCAGAATCAAGCATTACGAAGTACTGCAAATTGACGTATTTCATAGACTATATGTAAATTGAAATTCCCTAAGATCACCTGCTTGTTTTCCCAAAAAGTCATTTCAGTGGCAATCCCCAAAGTCTAGGAAATTATTCAGTCTCAAAGAATTCAGCCACTACTTCTGTGTCTCTTAAATAGTCCCTGAATTTGGGATCTTGAGGATCAGGGAGTGTCACACACAGAACCAGAATTTCTGCAGGTGTCTTTAACTTGCTGATTTGTAGCTCTTCATGTAAGCTGGACATAACTGCAAATATCTACTTCAGTTGTGACTTGCTTTCATTTTCTCTTTGGTGTGTTTACATGAAGAAAAATTCTTCTATAAATTAGTACTTACCAATTTCTGTTTGCATGTTTTACATTTGTTTAAGAAAGCCCAGCTTTGCACTTATAATAGTCTATAATTATCCCTACAAATCCAACACTCTCATTTCTCAGATGTCCAGGTTACATTGGTCTGTTCCTATTAGCGATGTATTCTGCGCCATTGGTCAATGTCTCCATCTCTCACAGTACAAGAAAATCTTGAGTACTATAGCTTTATAACAACTCTTATTATCTAGTAAGGCAATCCCTCCCCGACTTTATTTTTGTTTAAGGATAATTTTGACCATTCTTGGTATTTATTTCTGCTATGTAAATTTTAGAATCATCTCATCAAGTTCCTAAAAAATATTCTATCAAGATTTTGAGTGGAAGTTCTTGAATGCCCTGTGGATTGCTTAGAGCAAATTATCATCTTTAACAGTCTGAGTCTAAGGAATATGAAATGTCTCACAATTTATTTAGATCTTCTATAATATCTTTCAAGACACATTTTTAATTTTTTCTGTAGAGGTTATGCAACTTTGATTCCAATGTACCCATTTAAAAAAATCAGTATTGCTTATTTCTTTTGGTTATTTGGCTTAGAATAATTTGTCCATCCTTTTATATAAAACTTTCTGTGCCCTTAAGTGTTACACTTGTCTAATACAAATAGCATGTGTCAAGATTTTCTTTTTTTTTAAACTGACAATTTGTTTTCTAACCATCTAGTTTAGTATATCTAAATTAATTGTGGTTAATAATATATTTAGACTTGCCTACTCTTTTATCCTTGCTATGTGTCCCTTTGCTTCAAGAAATTTCTTTTTTCTTGCTTTCTTGCCTTTCTTTTTTAACTTTAAAAAAAGTTTATCTTATTTTATTGATTCATAATAGATGCAATTTAGGATTACATGTGATAATTTAATACATTCATATAATTTGTAAAGATAAAATTGAGATATTAATCACCTTAAGTATTTCTCTTGTCTTTATGGCTAGAAACATTAGAATTATTCTTTTCCAGCTATTTTGAAATTTGTAATAGATTATTATAAATCATGGTCACCCTACTGGTCTATCAAACACTAGGTCTTGCCTCTCTTTTTAATTTAACTGTTGTTTTGTTCGTTATTTCATTCCTACATACCCAGAGGCTGAAAAGTTATATATGCTATTTTAATTTTAGTTACTGATCTTAACTTGTTACCATGTATGCTTTTAAAAAGTTAATATCTTAACCTTCCCTCAAAAACAGTATGAGAAATGTAATGCCTTCGACTATTCCCTCCTGGTGTGCATATCATTATTTGTATCATCTCTGTCATTTTCAACCCTACTAATTAGACAACACTATGATTACTCCATATGACATGGCTTAATTTTATTTAGCCACATGTTTACCTGTTTCTATGCCTTCTTGATCCTACATGTGAGAATTTCCTTCTGATGTTTTTTTTTCTTCTTTCTTAAGTATAACTTTTAGAAGGTGCTTTACATAAAAACTTCTAGTTTTTGAGCACCTAAAATGAAATATTAATTTTACATTTATTCTAAAATGTATTTTTTCTGAGTGCCTAGTTTGTTGCTGACAGTTAGGTTTTGTCTTCTAATTTCCATTGTTGCTACTGAGATGTTAATTGTCATGTAGCTTTTGTAATTTGCTGGATTATCTATATTTTCTCTCTGGCTGCTTTTAACCTTTTTGTCTTTGTCTTTGATATTTTACAGTTTCTCTACAATGGATCTGGGTCTAGATTTCTTTTCACTTATATCTGTGAGTTCATGTCTTTAATCATTTCTGGAAAAATTGCTCCTCAAATATTGCCTCTCCTCCTTTCTCTCCTTATATAAGTCTGATTAGATGTATGGTGAAACTTACGGTTCTGTCCTCCATACCCATTGGCCTCTTTTCATGTTATACATTTTCTTGTCCCTTTGTATTGTCTGATTTCTTCTGATCTAGCTTCCAGCTCACTAATTTTTTTTTCAGTGTGCTAATCTGTTGTTTTTTTTTTTTAAATGGCTATTGTTATTTTTTCTTCTTTTTTTATTTTATTATTATACTTTAGGTTTTAGGGTACATGTGCACAATGTGCAGGTTTGTTACATATGTATCCATGTGCCATGTTGTTTTGCTGCACCCATTAACTCGTCATTTAGCATTAGGTATATCTCCTAATGCTGTCCCTCCCCCCTTCCCCCACCCCACAACAGTCCCCGGAGTGTGCTGTTCCCCTTCCTGTGTCCATGAGTTCTCATTGTTCATTTCCCACCTATGAGTGAGAACATGCGGTGTTTGGTTTTTTGTCCTTGCGATAGTTTACTGAGAATGATGTTTTCCAGTTTCATCCATGTCCCTACAAAGGACATGAACTCATCATATTTTATGGCTGCATAGTATTCCATGGTGTATATGTGCCACATTTTCTTAATCCAGTCTATCGTTGTCGGACATTTGGGTTGGTTCCAACTCTTTGCTATTAATCTGTTGTTTACATAAGTCCTTGAGGATTTCTTTTTACTTTGACAATACATTTTCATTTCAAAACATAGTACATAATTCCTTTTAATATCTGCACTGTGTTCTTATTGCTTGTTTAAATTTGTGATTACTTCTTTTATTTATTAACATCTAATAAGAGTCATTTTAATACTCCACACTGAAATATTTAATATCAGAAGAATCTGCTTTTTCTCCAAATTTTTACCCTTGGTGGCCTATTTTGGTGGATGACCTTTGGTTGTGAGTTTATATGTGCTTGGTTGACATTATTCTGTGGTTTTGCCTTTGTATCTGCTGGGAACCAGAGGGACTTCCTATCTAGAACTACTTCCCTATTCAGGGTTTCTGGTTTTATACATGCAACTATGGGTCAGATTTACTTATTTACCATTAGCCTGAGGCTTAATTCACATGGTATGATACTAATGTTGGTTTTGCCTTGGGGAAATCCAACTTTTATTTGCTTGCCCTTCACTCCTCTACTTTCAGCACACAGATTCTTGCCTTTCTTTATTATAGATGTTTAGAGGTTTCTCTTATGTCCTGGAAGACCAGCACTAAATCCAAAAGTATATTTAATGCAGAATCCAGCTGACTTCTAGCAGAAAGGCTCGTGAGGGTACTTGCTTCACCACACTTGTTTTGAAGCCTGGAAACCCTCTACCTCTTCAGCCCATGTATATCATTACCAATGGGCTGTTTGGCCCACACCTATAAAAGCTTCAACTCCAAGCTCCAGGAGCACCTTATTTTAATGTTCTGACTCCCAAAGTTCCACAACATGCCTTTGTTCTCTTTTATTTTTTATTCTCTTTTATTTTCTATTCTTATGACACATCCATAATTAAGGCTCCTATTGAAAGTGTCCAGTCTATACCATCCAGCACTCTCTGTAAAGAAAACGGATTCCCACTGAACGTCTTGGGCTTCCGGTGCCACAATTATTTAATTTCCACCTACAAAACTCGCTTTTTAGCAGTGTTTAGGCAGTCTAGTAGGAAATAATGCAGACTAAATTCAGTCACAGCCTGACTCTCTACCCAAAATCACTATCCGTTTTGAAAAGTGGGTCTTATTTCTGAGTCAGCCCTAGTAGACTCAATCCCTTCTGCACTTTCAGAGATTTTCTGCCAGTCACTCTCTGAAATCTGACTTCCATCGTGACTTTTCTCATCCACTAGTTTGTATAAATCCCAATTATGATGATGTCCAAGGTCTTTTTCTTGAGTGTATTTACTCCTGATAAAATCAGTGAGTGTGACTTTTTAATTGACAGTTAATGATATTACCAGTCCAATCACACAAAGGATCTTAAGGAGGCTAATAATTATTCCATAAATAGGTGAATCTAAGTTTGGTTATTATATTCACTCCCAAAAGTGGCATTGAATCTGGGCAATACATTGCCATATTATTTGAGTACTTTTAAGCTAAGTTGATTATTGGGAAATGTATCAACCTAAGAGTAGTAATGAGATTTAATACCATATTTGTTTTTCTCTTTTAAGACATTTTTAGATACCATAGTTAACTAAGGTTTAGATTAAAATATCAAATTCTTCAGAATCAGAGAAATTCTGTATAGATAAATTTTGTAAAATGAACAATTAATCTTTGAAATTGTATTTAGCAATTTTTTTGATATTTGTTTTGTTTTGTTGTTTAAGACCATGTATCACTGTGTTACTCAGGCTGGAGGGCAATGCATGATCATGGTTCACTGTACCCTTGACCTCCTAGTCTTAAGAGATCCTCCCACCTCAGATTCCCGAGTAGCTGGGACTACAGGCATGCACCACCATGCATGGCTAGTTTTAATATAAACATTTTTGTAGAGACAAGGTCTCGTCATATTTCCTAGGCTGAGCATCTTCCTTTTATAGTCACAAAAGTTTTAGGAGTATTTCTATTAGGCCTTTAGGTACAATTGTGTTCTTTGAACCCAATATGAGGAATTGGCATGAATTACATGAAGTGAACTAGTCAGTGAGACTAGTATACACATTGCCTGCCCGGATATATTTGTGAAACACTCCAGGCATCTAGATTTAAAAGTGGCATGCATCTTGGATACTCATCTATCTATTCATTATTTGTGTAATTTCTTTTTGACATATTTCAGCAGAATGTTTTTCCTCCTTAAAGATATGTTAAAAAGCTTATATAGAGCTCAGACTATTTTGACATGGCACACTTTACTTCTCCTTAGCTAGATTATATAATTAAAGTAAGGAATGTATATGCAAAATAGCAAAACAGGTAAACAGTGAAAATAATTTTCCCTCTCATCTTACTGCTTAAAAGTTTTTATGTATATTTTCTGGAATTTTCTATGTAAATTATTGTGTCCTGTGGTACCTTCTTCTACAGCTTTCATTTTTTCTCTTAACAATATATCTTAGAGAAAATTATATTTCAGCATGTCAGAACTTAGGGAGGTACCTCATTTTAAAAATGTCTGTAAGGTGATCCATTATATGAAGGCACTATAATTGTTTTAATCAGTTTCCTATTAATGGGTCTTTTAAAATGTTTCCAGACCATTACTATTAATAACAATGGACACATGTCTTTGCTTATGTGTTAGACGCATCCATAGGAGACAGTCCTTGAGATGGAATTGTCGGGTCAAATAGTAAATACATTGAAAAATGTGAAAGATATTTCTGAATTGTGCTTCAAGTGGCTATCCCAATGTGCATTCCTGTTAAAATTGCCTGTAAATTTTCATTTCTCCACATCTTCAGCAATGATTTTTGTGATTAATATAAAAGTTAAAATGATATTTCACAGTTATTTTAATTTTAATATAAAAATGAATGCTACTGAGTATGTATTCATATGGTCTAAGCTATTTATATTTTCTTTTTTGTCAAACTATTTATTCATGTCCTTTCCCTATTCTCTATGGATATATTTACTCTTTCCTTAATGATTTATAATAGCACTTTAAATGATAGTTTAATTCTAAACACAATTACATGTATTGCCAATATTTTTTCTTCTTTTCTTTTTTTTTTTTTTTTGACATTAGGATAGTTGGCCCTAATAAATGTGAAGGTATTGAGATTTGTCAGCTTTCCCCTTGGGTCAGTGTTTAATTTTCTTTTATCAAAAGACACAATACTATTTTTGGAGAAATAAATGATTAGATTATTTCACACAATTATAGACATAGAACAAAGTTCTAGTTGCCTTTCATTTAAGGAGAAGTACATTTTAGAAGAAAACACAAATAACTTGGAAACATGCTTGAACGAATGCTCAATTTCACCCATAATTAAATACTAAAATTTAAAATGTTTCATTAAAAAATTTAGATCATCGTGAGTTTCATCAATAGCATGTAAGAAAACCTTAGTTCTTATTTTTGAGAGTATCAATATAAGATTCCACAAGAAGAATTTTGTTTCTACTGGTTTTCTTCCAGATTGAAAACTAGCAGTTGCCCTGGTACCGGGCAGAGGTTAGGTAACACAGAGGGCCTCTCACCTAAGAAGCCCTACAGGTTTCAGTTTGCTCGGCTGTGGGGACCTAGTGAATTCAATAGGGCCTGGAATATACTATGTCACGAGGCAGCCTCTCTTATAGTGCATTTTAAAGTTTAACTTGCCCTTTGTATCTTAACAACCTGTCTTACAGCTTCCTGCACACTTCTGACAACTTGATTGAAATGGACGCCCTTGGAAGTTCATGGCGTCGCCTATAACAGAGTTGGTGTAGGCAAACCCCAGCCTATGCTGGAATTTAACTTTTAAAAAGCAACCTAAGTAGAACACAAGATTGTAAACTCTAAGGAGATTCTAACACCAAAAGAAAGTGTGACTTGAGCCAATGAAATGCCAAAATCCAGTTCTAGCTGACAACGTCAGTAGTGGAGGACAGGCTTCCACTTGCCATTTGAGGAAAAAGCATGTGGATTCATGAGTGTCACAGCAGATACCCCACTACCAATTACCAAATCCTGTGCACATTCCTGTTCTCCAGTCACCTTTTCTCTATAAATGTTTGTTGTATAAAATTAAAACCTTCCCAAATATTAACAAGTAAACCTTTATTCTCTGATTTCTTTCTCTAAACTAGTGCTGCCTTCATTTTCGGTGTCCCTGACTTGCACCCAACAGCTCTCAGCTTATGTTGTAGGTGCTATCTCATCTTAAACTGATCCTGTTCTCGAGTTTCCAGAGTGAGCACAGCCCTGCCACCTCTGGAGTTCAGCCCAGTGAAAGTGCTTTCAGACTTTTGACGTCCAGAACTGCAAGAGTATACATGTATTTTGTTTCATGCCACCAAGTTTGTGCTAATTTGTTATAACGGCCATGGGAGACTAATGCATACTTAACAAGAACTGTTACTCCAGGGAAAACATGTGACTGCAGACACAGTGGAAAGCCTAACACACAACTGTTAACCCTGTTCTGGGGAACTGAAGCTTTGGTTTTAAGGGATTTCTGAAACCAGTACAATGACTGTCACTTTTCCCCATGTTCATCCGGGGAATAAAAGCCTAGACACCTGGCAGCAAGAGGTCTTTCCTTCCCCAGAGACCCTCTCTTCTATTACTTAAAGGGAAAATGTTACTGCTCATCACTGAAGTCACATTATTCTTTCTCTTTCTACCCTGTTTCCAATACATTTCATCCAACCTGCCTTTCTGAACTTTAAAGAGAACAGAGTCTTGTCTCAGGGGACTTAGATGCCACCCCAAGTTAATATTCCAGCCATATCTCAGGCCCTCTCCCAGGACTCATCCCTGAGAACGTCTGAACTTAAATTCTCCCCAGGTCCCAGCATCACTCACTTTCTCATTTCCCTCTTCTGCCTTTAGTTCAGATTCTTGTCAATTTAGTCCTTTCCCTACACATGGTTTCTAATGAGGTGGTACAGCCAAGTGACAAAAGTTCCGATGGTCTGGTTATAAATCTGGGTTTTTGCAATCTACTAACTGTGTGACATTGAACAAGGTATTTAACCTCTCGGGGCCTGAGCGTCCTTAAAAAAATAAACAAGTAGGATTATAAATGATACCTATCAATAGAGTTATTATGAAGATTAAATGAATCAGAATTTGCTGATGACTTACAATAGTGCTTGGCATAGAGTAAGCACTATTTGTTAATAATAAATGCAAATCCGAAGCTTATCACTTACTCCACTTTCTGTCATAGGTATTGATGTCCATCAAGGTTAGGCTCACAAACATCTCAGCATTTTCAAGGCTTACATTTTCTGTGCATATATGAGATATATATTTGCTGAAATCATCAAACTTCAAGGGAAATCAGAAGAAATACTTCTTAGTGATTGTCCCTGTGGCTAACTTGGACATTACACTAGTCAGTGCTTCTAGCCTAGGCTAGTCCAATGGCAAATTAGAAATTGACCTAGTATGTGTTTTGAACCCTTATCTTCAGTGCAGTCTCCCCACAAAGCCCTATATTTTTACTCCTAAGTGTTCATTTTTCCCTCCATCCTGTGAGACGTACTTCCAGGAAAGCCTCTGATATTAGTCATTAACAAAAAAATAAGAGCTTAAAGAAAAGGTGCTATTTACCTAAGACAAACCATTTTTTAGCAGAGATTCTGTTTGGTTTTGTTTTTCTGGTCCCTCCCACGCCCCCCATCCCTGCCTTCAATAAATCCAGGATCTAGATTGTGGCTCTAAGACTTAGCTGCTATTTGATCCTAGGAGCCTTAGTTTTCCTATCCAGAAGGCACTCCTGAAGATGACACTCCTGTCCTGGGACTTCTGAGAGAGTCATTCCCAGCTCTGTCTCAGGAAAAGAATGAGCTGTAGTTCAGGAGGCCCTCACTGCATCACATCGCCCTGGGGTCACAGCAGTGACTGCTTCAGGGAGGGCCTAGGAACGCTCCTTACAGCCAGGGGCAGTTTCTAGATCTCTAAAATGAAAATATTTAGAGCCAGAAAGACATGCATCCACATCTCTGAAATTCTAAAATTTCCCACATGCCACTTTCTAGTTCCTGAGAAGTAGATGTATACTCTGCTTATTAGTAACTACGGTTTTGTCCTCACTTCCTATATAAAATTATTTATCTGATGAGATGAATGGGCCCTTGGTGAGCCTTTGCCTAAGGCCTGAAGCAGTGTTTGGAGGAATATGAAATATGGACTGTCTGCATCATAGTTAGCCGGAGTGTTTTAGCAATGCTTTTGAGTTATCAGTGTACAGATATTCCACATAGTTTGTCATGTTTATTCCCAAGAATTTTATATTTTAATGCTATTCAAAATAGTATTATTTTAAAATTTCAATCCCTAATTGTTTACTTTTAACATACAGAAACACAATTGATTTTTGTATATCAGTTATACATCCTGCAGTGTTGCGAAACTCACTTGCTGGTTTCAGTAACTTGGTAATGGATTTTATTTGGTTTTCTACATAGATGATCATATCTGTGAATAGACAGTTTTACTTATTTCTTTTCAATCTAAAGGCCTTTTATTATTCTCCTTCACTCCCTCTTTTTCCCCACTCCCAATTAAAAAATGATTGCAGTGGCTAGAATTTCCAGTACAATGTTGAATAGAAGTGGTAAGAACTGACATCTCTGTCTTATTCTCCATCTTAAGGGAAAGCATTCAGTCTTTCATCATTACATAGGATGTTAGCAGTAGATATCTTAAAGATGCCCTTCAACAGGTTGAGGACATTCTCTTGTATCCCTAGTTTGCTGAGATTATTTTTTAAAGAATGGTTTTTCAATTTTCAAAAACAAAACAAACAAAAAAAGAAAGATACTTATACTTGCTGTCTCTACCTCAAGGGGCTCTTATAATAAACTCAATAGAGGTGTACGTGCATGCATATATTTCCAATATTTACAAACATTTAAAATGAATTCTATAGAATGCACTAAAAAAAATCATGATGTGTCTCCCTCAAATAGTTCCAGACTACATTAAAATTACCTAAATGAACAACACCCTATATATTTACAAACATAGAAGAGAATTCCAAATACTGCTTCTTGCAGTACCCTGTCCCAACCATGCTACCTTCTTCTTCACACTAGTCCTCAATTCAGACACTATGGGGATTCATTTACTAATCCATGCATACATTTATTCATTCAAGATAATTTATTAATCCCCTACCAAATGCCAGGTACTGTCCTTTGGTATGTTTCACAGGTATGTAGAGGAAATATAGTCATAAACAAAAAATGATAAATATCTTCACCTTGTGGTTGGAGGGGGACACAAAAATAAATAAATGAATAATCTTATAAACATATACATAAATATATAAATAAAAATAGATGGGTAAAATAGTAGATCAGATAGTTGCTAGGGCGGAATAGAAAACTGCGAAAGGAGATAAAGACTGTTAGATGGTGGAGGGAGGTTGCAATTTGAAATTATGGGGGAGGCTGAAATTTAAGGAGCCTGAGGGTGTTCTAGGAAACAATAATGTGCATATCTGGGAAATGAGCCTTACAGGCAGAGCGAACAGCCAAATGGGAAGGCCGTGAGGCAAGAATGTCCATGAGTACTTAGGGAACAGAAAGGGCATCAGTGTGTGAGGGAGAGAGGGATCAGAGTGGAGAGGAGAAGGAAATGATGTCAGCAAGGAAACGGAGAGCATGGGTTGCTAGGGGTTTGGAGGCATTTAGAGGACTTTGGCTTTTGCTTTGAGCAAGCCATTAGAGAGGTTTGAGTGATACAATCTGATTTAGGTTTTAACAGGCTCTCTCTGGATGCAATGTTAATTAAAAATTGTAGAAAAGTAAAAAAAAAAAAAAAAATAGGGAGACCAATTCCTTTAAAGAAGTGATTTACTCAAAGATTTGCTTTCTACTCAGTAAAGAAATAGATCAGTGATGGGCAAAAAAATGGCCCACAGATCTTTTTGTATGACCCGTGAGCTAAGAATGATTCTTACATTTTGAAAGGGTTCTTGAAGAAAAAGAAAAAGGAGGAGGAAGGGGAACTACAGAAACTGTTTACGGCCTACAAAACATAAAATATTTGAAGTCTGGAAAATATTTGCTAAATCTTCAAGTAAAGGATGTAACTGGAAGTAGGTTCTCAATAAAATTGGAAACAGAAATACATGAGAAAATAGTTGCTGAAAACATTGTGAAGTGATAGGTGTTAAGAAACGTCTATGGTTTCATTCCCAACCTTCACAATGTCATCATTTCCACTGAGATATTGAAAAATATGGTCGGTTTGTAAAAGAATAAACAAAAAGGCACTGTGTCACCTAGACAATGTCATACATAAAATTGTATAGTAATAACAAAAATAATCACACAAAGCATTTTTATAGAACTTAAAGTTTTACAAAGCATTTTCATGTTAATTACCTCATTTCACCTTCAAATCAACTCCTTGGGATAGGTATAATTTCCTTATTAGAAATTACTGTATCCTAAATCCTTAGTGATTGATTGCTCAAAAAAAGTTGACGTCATAAATGCTACATCTGTTAACAGAGGTTGGTTTTCTCCTATGAGAACTTTGGATACGAAAATCAACAGGGACTTGTAGTAAAAAAGGATAGACCATGAAGACATATTAGCCTTGTGTTCCTCCTGAAAACACACTTAAATAAAAGTATAAAGATACCAAAATCAGTAGACCAATAAAAGTCAAGAGATTGTGGAAGTCATCAAACAAAGAAAGGTTTTGTTACATGTCTGGAAAACAAAAAGTGAACTGGAGGGGTAATTAATAAAACAATCAAGAAGAGTATCTTAAGAAGCAACTGCACAAAGCCAGTCTGTTTTTGCTGAGGCTTGGGTATAGTCAAAGGCAGAAGTGTGTGAACAAAGTGAACCTGAAAGAGCCAATCCTGGACCCTGACTGGTTAACTGGACTCCAAGCAGCCATTGGCTGACTAGAGGTCACACAGGTACTTTGAATTCCCTCAAAATCCACACCATTTCAACTTTGGAACTTTCAGAGATCACCTGAACCAACCAATTAGAGCTCACCTGCCTAAGCAGATCAAGGCTCAGCTGTATGAACCAGGCAGGGCTTGTCTGTATCAGCTAATTAGAGCTCAGTTGCATCAAACTATTGGAACTCAGCTGTGTTGACCGATCTGAATTAAGCAAGTTTCTAACCTTTCATTTGTGTAAATGGACCTGAATGGGAACCTAGACAGAAAATTTCTGCTATAAAACTCAAGCCTTCCCTGTAGGGTGAACCGTGTAGCCTAATATAAAACCTATCAAGAGAATTGCATGCGGCTATAGAAGCAAAGCCAAAAGATTGCACTCTCATGCCTGTAATCCCAGCACTTCGGGAGGCCGAAGTAGGTGGATCCTGAAGTCGGGAGTTCAAGACCAGCCTGGCCAAAATAGCGAAACCCCATCTCTACTAAAAATACAAAAAATTAGTTGGACATGGTGGCAGGTGCCTGTAATCCCAGCTACTCAGGAGACTGATACAGGAGAACGGCTTGAACCTGGGAGGTGGAGGTTGCAGTGAGCTGAGATCATGCCATTGAACTCCAGCCTGGCTGGGTGACAGAGCGAGATTCTGTCTCAAAAAAAAAAAAAAAAAGATTCTACTCAGCATTGTCTACAGTCACACCCCCTAGGCCCTAGGAAGGGGGATGAGGATAGAAAGGGAAAACGAAAGAAAAAAACAATAATAATACTATTATTATAGGGAAAGAAAGAAGAAAAAGAAGAACTACTACCTGCACGGAACTAATTACAAAAGTTAGAAGTGCCAGTGTCTCCAGGTGAGAAGAAACCAGTCAAATAATATTGGAACCATGAAAAATCTGAAAGTAGTGACACTACCAAAGGATTGCACTAGCTCTCCATCAATGGATGGAAATTTAATTAGGTTAGATTCCTAACCAAAATGGAAACTTAGAAGTGACAGGTAAAGAATTCACACAATCACAAGGTCTCGCAATAGGCCATATGTAAGCTGAGATGCAAGGAAGCCAGTCTGAGTTCCAAAGCTGAAGAACTTGGAGTCCAGTGTTTGCAGGCAGGAAGCATCCAGCACGGGAGAAAGATGTAGGCTGGGAGGTTAAACCAGTCTAGTCTTTTTATCTTTTTCTGCCTGCTTGATATTCTGTCAGTGCTGGCAGCTGATTAAATGATGCCTACCCAGATTAAGGGTGGATCTGTCTTTCCCAGCCCACTGACTCAAATGTTAAACACCCTGACAGACACACCCAGAATCAATACTTTGCATCCTTCAATCCAATCAAGTTGACACTCAGTATTAACCATCACAGGCTCCTATAACAAAGTGACATAGACTGGTAGCTTCAACAACAGACATTTATTTTCTACACTTCTGGAGAGCCTGGGAAGTCCAAGATGAAAGCAGATACTGTTTCTCATGATGAACATTTTCCTGGCTTAAAGGCGGTCACCTTCTTGCTATGTCATCACGTGGCAGTGACAAGAAGCTCAGGTGTTTCTTGCTCTTCTTATAGAGGCATGAATCCCTTCATGGGGGTTCCATCCTCATGACTGCATCTAAAGCTAGACCCCTCCCATAGGCCCAGCCTCCTAATAACAGCACATTGGGGGTTAGGGTACCAAAATATGAATTTTTGAGGGAATGCAAAATTTCAGTCTGTACCTCTCTCATCTATCTATCCATCCATCCATCCATCCATTTATCCATAGAACAATAACAACAATGGCTTCCAAGTTACTTCCTTATATTATTTCATGTTATCCTTTTAGAAATTTTCTCAGGTAGGTCAAACTGCAAGCCAGCCATGAGGCTGTGGGAGGGCCGCCTGCCATTGCCCAGGCTTGCTTAGGTAAACAAAGTAGCCAGGAAGCTCTAACTGGGTGGAGCCCACCACAGCTCAAGGAGGCCTGCCTGCCTCTGTAGGCTCCACCTCTGGGGGCAGGGCACAGACAAACTAAAAGACAGCAGTAACCTCTGCAGACTTAAACATCCCTGTCTGACAGCTTTGAAGAGAGTAGTGGTTCTCCCAGCACACAGCTGGAGATCTGAGAATGGGCAGACTGCTTCCTCAAGTGGGTCCCTGACCCCCAAGCAGCCTAACTGGGAGGCATCCCCCAGTAGGGGCAGACTGACACCTCACACGGCCGGGTACTCTTCTGAGACAAAACTTCCAGAGGAACTATCAGGCAGCAGCATTTGCGGTTCACGAAAATCCGCTGTTCTACAGCCACTGCTGCTGATACCCAGGCAAACAGGGTCTGGAGTGGACCTCTAGCAAACCCCAACAGACCTGCAGTTGAGGGTCCTGTCTGTTAGAAGGAAAACTAACAAACAGAAAGGACATCCACACCAAAAACCCATCTGTACGTCACCATCATCAAAGACCAAAAGTATATAAAACCACAAAGATGGGGAAAAAACAGAGCAGAAAAACTGGAAACTCTAAAATGCAGAGAACCTCTCCTCCTCTAAAGAAACACAGTTCCTCACCAGCAACGGAACAAAGCTGGATGGAGAATGACTTTGATGAGTTCAAAGAATAAGGCTTCAGACGATCAAACTACTCCAAGCTACAAGAGGAAATTAAAACCAATGGCAAAGAAGTGAAAATTTTTGAAAAAAAATTAGACGAATGTATAACTGGAATAACCAATACAGAGAAGTGCTTAAAGGAACTGATGGAGCTGAAAGCCAAGGCTCAAGAACTACATGAAGAATGCAGAAGCCTCAGGAGCCGATGCGATCAACTGGAAGAAAGGGTATCAGTGATGGAAGATGAAATGAATGAAATGAAGCAAGAAGGGAAGTTTAGAGAAAAAAGAATAAAAAGAAACGAACAAAGTCTCCAAGAAATATGGGACTATGTGAAAAGACCAAATCTACGTCTGATTGGTGTACCTGAAAGTGACGGGGAGAATGGAATCAAGTTGGAAAACACTCTGCAGGATATTATCCAGGAGAGCTTCCCCAATCTAGCAAGGCAGGCCAACATTCAGATTCAGGAAATACAGAGAACATCACAAAGATACTCCTCGAGAAGAGCAACTCCAAGACACATAATTGTCAGATTCACCAAAGTTGAAATGAAGGAAAAAATGTTAAGGGCATCCAGAGAGAAAGGTTGGGTTACCCACAAACGGAAGCCCATCAGACTAACAGCGGATCTCTCAGCAGAAACTCTACAAGCCAGAAGAGAGTGGGAGCCAATATTCAACATTCTTAAGAAAAGAATTTTCAACCCACAATTTCATATCCAGCCAAACTAAGCTTCATAAGTGAAGGAGAAATAAAATACTTTACAGACAAGCAAATGCTGTGAGATTTTGTTACCACCAGGGCTGCCCTAAAAGAGCTCCTGAAGGAAGCACTAAACATGGAAAGGAACAACCGGTACCAGCCACTGCAAAAACATGACAAATTGTAAAGACCATCAAGGCTAGGAAGAAACTGCATCAACTAATGAGCAAAATAACCAGCTAACATCATAATGACAGGATCAAATTCACACATAACAATATTAACTTTAAATGTAAATGGGCTAAATGCTCCAATTAAAAGACACAGACTGGCAAATTGGATAAAGAGTTAAGACCCATCAGTGTGCTGTATTCAGGAAACCCATCTCACATGCAGAGACACATATAGGCTCAAAATGAAGGGATGGAGGAAGATCTACCAAGCAAATGGAAAACAGAAAAAGGCAGGGGTTGCAATCCTAGTCTCTGATAAAACAGACTTTAAACCAACAAAGATCAAAAGAGACAAAGAAGATCATTACATAATGGTAAAGGGATCAATTCAACAAGAAGAGCTAACTATCCTAAATATATATGCACCCAACACAGGAGCACCCAGATTCATAAAGCAAGTCCTTAGTGACCTACAAAGAGACTTAGACTCCCACACAATAATAATGGGAGGCTTTAACAACCACTGTCAACATTAGACAGATCAATGAGACAGAAAGTTAACAAGGATACCCAGGAATTGAATTCAATTCTGCATCAAGTGGACCTAATAGACATCTACAGAACTCTCCACCCCAAATCAACAGAATATACATTTTTTTTCAGCACCACACCACACCTATTCCAAAATTGACCATATAGTTGGAAGTAAAGCACTCCTCAGCAAATGTAACAGAACAGAAATTACAACAAACTGTCTCTCAGACCACAGTGCAATCAAACTAGAACTCAGGATTCAGAAACTTACTCAAAACCGCTCAACTACATGGAAACTGAACAACCTGCTCCTGAATGACTACTGGGTACATAACGAAATGAAGGCAGAAATAAAGATGTTCTTTGAAACCAACGAGAACAAAGACACAACATACTAGAATCTCTGGGACACATTCAAAGCAGTGTGTAAAGGAAAATTTATAGCAGTAAATGCCCACAGAGAAAGCAGGAAAGATCCAAAATTGACACCCTAACATCACAATTAAAAGAACTAGAGAAGCAAGAGCAAACACACTCAAAAGCTAGCAGAAGGCAAGAAATAACTAAAATCAGAGCAGAACTGAAGGAAATAGGACACAAAAAACCCTTCAAAAAATTAATGAATCCAGGAGCTGGTTTTTGAAAAAATCAACAAAATTGATAGACCGCTAGCAAGACTAATAAAGAAGAAAAGAGAGAAGAATCAAATAGACACAATAAAAAATGATAAAGGGGATATCACCACTGATCCCACAGAAATACAAACTACTATCAGAGAAGACTACAAACACCTCTACACAAATAAACAAGAAAATCTAGAAGAAATGGATAAATTCCTCGACACATACACCCTCCCAAGACTAAACCAGGAAGAAATTGAATCTCTGAATAGAACAATAACAGGCTCTGAAATTGTGGCAATAATCAATAGCTTACCAACCAAAAAAAGTCCAGGACCAGATGGATTCACAGCCAAATTCTACCAGAGGTACAAGGAGGAGCTGGTACCATTCCCTCTGAAACTATTCCAATGAATAGAAAAAGAGGGAATCCTCCCTAACTCATTTTATGAGGCCAGCATCATCCTGATACCAAAGCCTGGCAGAGACATAACCAAAAAACAGAATTTTAGACCAATATCCTTGATGAACATTGATGCAAAAATCCTCAATAAAATACTGGCAAACCAAATCCAGCAGCACATCAAAAAGCTTATCCACCATGATCAAGTGGGCTTCAACCCTGGGATGCAAGGCTGGTTCAACATACACAAATCAATAAATGTAATCCAGCATATAAACAGAACCAAAGACAAAAACCACATGATTATCTCAATAGATGCAGAAAAGGCCTTTGACAAAATTCAACAACCTTCATGCTAAAAACTCTCAATAAATTAGGTATTGATGGGACGTATCTCAAAATAATCAGAGCTATCTATGACAAACCCACAGCCAATATCATACTGAATGGACAAAAACTGGAAGCATTCCCTCTGAAAACTGGCACAAGACAGGGATGCCCTCTCTCACCGCTCCTTTTCAACATAGTGCTGGAAGTTCTGGCCAGAGCAATCAGGCAGGAGAAGGAAATAAAGGGTATTCAATTAGGAAAAGAGGAAGTCAAATTGTCCCTGTTTGCAGATGACATGATTGTATATCTAGAAAACCCCATTGTCTCAGCCCAACATCTCCTTAAGCTGATATGCAACTTCAGCAAAGTCTCAGGATACAAAATCAATGTACAAAAATCACAAGCATTCTTGTACACCAATCACAGACAAACAGAGAGCCAAATCATGAGTGAATTCCCATTCACAATTGCTTCAAAGAGAATAAAATA